>NC_048223.1:94978447-95075410 GCF_002007445.2 Ailuropoda melanoleuca
ACTTATGTTCTCTTTCTTTTGGCCTTTTCCTTTGCCTTTATACTAGTTGTTCTCTAAACTATCAGAATTTGCAAACTATTATTTAGGGTTAAGGGAGTATGTGTTAATGAAAAACTTTTGCAGACGAGAAAATAATTGGCAAATTTCAGAGGAAAAAAGGAAGAGTATAAAGAGGCAGGAGATATAATGACACCAGGAAGGAACAGAAAGAAATGGGGTACAAAGGGAAGCATAAGGTGTAAATAAAAAGTAAAGAAGAAAATAGAATAAAGGAAGATAAAAATGTAGTAATGTGATCACAGTGTGGTAATTGTGTATGATATAAGAAAAAAGATGGGCCAGGTATATAGCCAGAATAGTTGTATATGGGATGTGCAACAGCCAGTTTGAGGTTTGCAGGATCCAAGTTGGGTTGGCCTTATATGTCATGGACCTGTGGTAGGAGTTGCTTAATGTTACTTATTGCCTTAAGTTCATCACTGCATGTATTAATGCCAGTCCATATGAGTGACCCTGATTGGTTGTCAAAGTGTGAATATCAGTTGAATCTTGAATCACTTGAGAGCAGAAAGGATTTTTAGGCTTGAGTTCAAAGCATTTCTACCTCACAGCCTTTATAATGTCATGAATGGAAAAGACAGCAAAAATAGTAGATGGGGCCCCGGGTGACGCAGTCAGTTGAGTGTCTGATTCTTGGTTTCTGCTCAAGTCATGATCTCAGGATCGTGAGATTGAGCCTGACATTGGGCTCCGAGCTCAGCAAGGAGTCTGCAGTTTCTCTCTCCCTCTCCTGCTCCTCCCTCTGCACATGCATGCACGCACACGCTCTCTCTTAAGTAAATATGTAAATCTTTTAAAAAACCCCAAAAAACATAAAAGCAAAAAACAGTAGACAGTGATTGCTTAAGAATTAAGGGGAGGAGCAATATGGGCTAAGTTAACTATAGAATGCTGGATCACTTATGGCTGTAATTTTTAGTATTTTCAGCAGATGATTATTAGTTTCTTTTATTGATGTTCTCTGTTATAACTTTTGGGTGGTATTATGGTTATTTATTATTTTTGTTTTTTTTATTTTTTTTTTTTATTTTTTTTTTTAAAGATTTTATTTATTTATTCAACAGAGATAGAGACAGCCAGCGAGAGAGGGAACACAAGCAGGGGGAATGGGAGAGGAAGAAGGCAGGCTCATAGCAGAGGAGCCTGACGTGGGGCTCGATCCCATAACGCCGGGATCACGCCCTGAGCCAAAGGCAGACCCTTTAACCGCTGTGCCACCCAGGCACCCCTGTTTTTATTTTAAATCCGGTATAGTTAACATACAGTGTTACATTAGTTTTGGGTGTACAATATATTGATTCAGCAGTTCTGTACATTACTCAGAGCTCATCAAGATCAAGATAAGTGTACTCTTAATCTCCTTCACCTCTTTTACCCATACTTCCATCCCCCTCCCCTCTGGTAACCATCAGTTTGTTCTCTATAATTAAGAGTCTGTTTTTGGTTTGTCTCTTTTTTTTTTTCTTTCTTCGTTTAGTTTTGTTCTTTAAATTCCACATATGAGTGAAATCATACAGTATCTGTCTTTCTCTGACTTATTTTGCTTAGTATTAACTTCTTTAGATCCGTCCATGTTATTGCAAATGGAAAGATTTCATTTTATATTCCACTGTATCTATATACTGCATCTCCTTTTATTACTGTGGTTATTTTGTGGGTTATGATCATATATGTGTGCCACATCTGTGACAATAAGAGTTAAGAAACACAAGTATCTTTTGGGAATTGGAAGAATAGGGAAAAAGGAAGAAGAGAGTGAAATTATGGTAGAGCCATACAACAGAATAGTATGATACTGTCAAAATGTGGTCAATATGGATATAGTGAAATTTATATATAGACATAATCCTCTTCTGAGGCTAAGACTATGGGTATTTATTTTAACTTCAAAAGTTAAAACAGTATTCTTTTATTCTTTTAGACTCTCCAGGCAGCTGAATTGATTGACTCAGAATTTCGAGCAGGAATGAGCAATAGACAAAAGAACAAAGCTAAAAGAATGGCCAAGTTATTTGCAAAACAGAGATCCAGGGATGCAGTGGAAACTAATGAGAAGAGGTAGTAATCTTTTTTTGCTTATTCATTTAAAATAATCATGCTTTGTAGCTTAAATCTGTGTCTGCTTGATTTTTAAAAACATTTGCTGACATTATCTTTGGCTGTGGAATATCATTTGGATTGTCTTGCTCAATTGTCAGAGATTATTTACTATTACTAGGGACTAGGACAGCTTCCCCAGAATAATTTACATGTGCAGATTTTTTCTTACTAGTTACGACCTTTGGATGGAGGCTGAAGATCTTCCAAGGGAAGTGCATTCTAGGTAGAGAAAACAAGTGTAAATGCCTTAATCGTAGACTATTCAAGAAACAGAAAGGCAGTGTGTCTAGGATGAGTAGACAGAACTGAGGGTGGACAGTGAGTTCAGAGAGATGATCTAAGGGCCACAAGTTAAGAATGAGTATAGAATTGTCCCAGTGTTACGTCTTCTGTCTTCCAGCCTGGGGTCTAAGCCAAATAGTACGTAATAATGCAGGTTTGTTTACCTAATCTTGTTGTAGGAAAACCTCTGGACAAAATCGCTGTCCTCGTTTTCTTAATGAAATAATAAAAGTGGTATCTTGTGTATGGTTTGGAACAGCATTTCTAAGAGTTATTCAAAACAGCCTTCTTCAGAAACACTTTGAGGGATGTATTAAAATACAGATTTTCATGCCATACTTTGCTGTGTTGAATTAGGATCTTTAGTGGTGGTCCAGAAGTATTTGAGTAAAGGATAAATTAAACGCATGAGAACTTAAAAGGTTTTTTTTGCAGGCAAGAGAACTTTTTGTTTTTTATCCATTCATATAAAGCTAAAAAGAAAGTGTCCACGGCATTTACATAAAGACTAGGCACAAAGGGGGAATAAATAATAAACATCTACTTGGTATAAATTTGTACTTGTTAGGTTGTTTTTTTTGGTGGGTTTTTTTATTATGAAAATTTCTATTAGGCTTTCTTAAACTACAGGGTTTTTTAAGCGAACAACTTACTAGGATGATATGTAATAATCTAATCAGTTTCTTTTGGCTTTAGTCATATAAGCATGTTTACCCAAATATTTGAATATTGAAATAATCGACTGTATGTTTCACAGTTTATGATTCATTCTTTCCACAAATATTTGCTGACTACCTTCTAAGTGCTAGGTACTGTTCTAGGCCCTCAGGATGCAGTGGAATAAAAAAAAAGATAAGAATTCTGCCTTCATGGATCTTATATTCTAGAAGGAAAAATAAATGAGGAAGAAGAGGGGCACCTGGCTGAGTCAGTCAGTAGAGCATGCAACTCTCCATCTCAGGGTTGTAAGTTCAAATCCCACGCTAGGTGTAGAGATTACTTAAAAATAGAATCTTTTTTTTTTTTTTTTTAAAGATTTTATTTATTTATTTGAGAGAGAGAGAGAGCATGAGGGGTGGGAAGGGGAGACAGAGTGAGAGGGAGAAGCAGGCTCCCCGCTGAGCAGGGAGCACGATGGGGGGGTACCTGAGCCAAAGGCAGATGCTTAACCGACTGAGCCACCCAGGTGCCCCCAAAATAAAATTTTTTAAAAAAAGAAGATAATGAGTAAATATAGTGTGTATATATTTATATATCATGTTAACGCTAAGGGTTAGGAAAGACAAAGATAAAACAAAGAAGGAACACTTGAAATGTTTTGCGGGGAGTTTGAAATTTTAGATAGGATGGTCAGGGAGGGATTCACAGAGGTGACTTTTCATTAAAGATCAGAAAGAAGTGAGGATGCTAGTCCTGTGAATATTTGGAAAAGACATTCCAAGTAGAGGAAACAACAGGGCAAATGCCTGGACGGAGAAACATGCCTAACATTCAAGGACAGTACGGTGACCAACCAGTGTGGTTAGATTGGAGAGAATTAGGGGAGGAATAATTGGGAGTGAATTAGGGGAATAACAATTAAGAATGATATTAAGGAGGGTCAGATTTCTTTCATCACCTTTAGAAGAAATGGTTGGCCAAATCATTAAGCTGGAGGGATATTTATAGAGAATAATGCTGTATATACCTTAACTGCGCTAATTGTCCTTTCTTTTAATACTGAATAGTTTTATTTGCCTTCTCTTTTGTAATGTTTTACTATTAGGCTAGCCTTAATATTTTTGTTTAGTCCTAAAATAACATTCCTTAGATTTTCTGGACACATTTTTCATTGGTCAGTTACCTCTCTGTTTTTCAAGAGCTAGTAGGATTATAGTATGTTACTCAATATATTAGTTTCCTCCAGGGTACAAAAGCCTAGTAAAGTTATGCTGGGCCAGATTTAGGTTGTTAGACCAAGACAGTTTAAAATAAAAAGGAGAAGAGCAGGTTGTTGAGAGTAAGTAAAAAAGACTTGTCAGATTTGAGATTCAGTTTGAAAGCAAGAATCCATGGACCTATTTACATTCATCAGTGAGGGTAGGAGAGTACATTTTACTCAAAATGTTTTAAGTGGTTAATCTTACTTGATACAGGAAATTTTAAGCAAACCGTATAAGTAGCATATGGCAAAACGTTTGTTCAAATGATGGATTCTCTTAGATTTATTGTTCACATTATTCCTTATTTACTTTTTTAAATGGTGCCTTTTATTTTTCAGCAATGATAGCACTGATGGGGAACCAGAAGAAAAGAGACGAAAAATAACAAATGTTGTTATTAATCAGTCTGCAAATGATTCCAAAGTCTTGATTGATAATATTCCAGACAGTTCTTCCTTAATTGAAGAGGTACTATTGAAATGCCCTAAGGTGTCTTTTGAAATTGTTTATAATTTTTTCATACTAATGTGTCAGTAGATAATATTTAATAATCTATCCATTGAGACAAATTTTATTATAAGTATCTTTACTTCATTAGTAAAAATTTTAATTATTTAAAATTTTAAAGCCTATTATTACTTGAGCTGCACTTTATTAAATTACTTAAATTGTTAGCATAAAACAGACCTTTTGAATTAGTAGTAATTCTGTTTTTCTTATTCAGACAAACGAATGGCCTTTAGAAAGCTTTTGCGAAGAACTTTGCAATGATCTTTTTAATCCCTCCTGGGAGGTAAGATTTCTTCATTCCAGCTTTTCTCAGCTTTACCTCTTTTTTTTTTTTTTCCTTTTGCTAATGAAGGGAGTCATGTCAAGCACAGTCTGTTTTGTTAGGGTCCCTATTCTTCCCTGTGTACCTCTCAGAAACACTGACCTGGGCACTTCATATCAGTCACCTTCTAAGTAGAAAACTTGAGACTGATTTTTACCTTTCATATGCATTTTGGTAATATTTCTTTAGTGAGCTGTTCCTTTCTTTTCATTTTTTTTCTGTAGTATAAGGACTTGCATATCTCTCCCAAATAGTAAAAACTTCCTTTTTTTTTTTTTTTAAAGATTTTATTTATTTATTTGACAGAGATAGAGACAGCCAGCGAGAGAGGGAACACAAGCAGGGGGAGTGGGAGAGGAAGAAGCAGGCTCATAGCAGAGGAGCCTGATGTGGGGCTCGATCCCATAACGCCGGGATCACGCCCTGAGCCGAAGGCAGATGCTTAACCGCTGTGCCACCCAGGCGCCCCTAAAAACTTCCTTTTTAAGTGGACAATTTTGGTTAGGAGCAGTAGTTTCCAAACCAGCTTTTTAGTCTCAGAAATATTTCTTCAAAGAAAATCTTGATCAGATCCCAATATGTAAAAGAGATGAAAGTGAAGTTCCTCTGGTTGAAGTTGAGGGTTGGTGGTCTCAAAGCATTCTTTCCTACCTTGGTTGGTTTCTGGGTAATTTAAAAAGCACTGCTACATTGTAGCATTTCTGCTCCTTGATGTGCTTCTGTTTAAAGTTATTCAAGTCTTAAATTGGGTCTTGAATAAGTGGGTGCAGTGTCAGTGGTCCATTTCCTCCCTTCCATATGATGCTTCAGAAGGCCACGGGGTGACAGTGAAGCATTAGTCATGAGAGTTGAATTATTTTCCTTTCACATTTACCCTGGTAGCTTTGGAACTTAGTTTTAATGTATATGTTTCTAAAATATTGATGTTGGACTTAAAACAGCATTCTTTCTTCTCTTGCTGAGGATAATGCTGAACGCAGTAAAGGGTAGGGAAGTGATAGCCAAATAGATTAATATCTCAGAAGGATTTTAGAGTAATTGTTTTCTTAGCTTCATTTTAGAAAAATTTGACATAAGCAAATTGTGAAATTAATATATGTAATTTTTCTTGGATAGCAGAAGAAAAATATATTCTTTTGAAGTGTCACTTTAGTTTCTTCTGATTTCTTAAAAATTTAATATCCCTTTTTCATATTGAAGAAAGCATTTAGCTTCTGACATTTGCTTCTTGTTCTTTTTAGGTTCGACATGGTGCAGGCACTGGACTTAGGGAAATCCTTAAAGCTCATGGAAAAAGTGGTGGTAAAATGGGAGATAGCACTTTAGAAGAGGTAAATGTGATGAAGGACTAGTTACTACCAAATTTCAGTAATTGGCTTTTTTTCCCCAAGACAGGGAAGTTAGAGTTTGGGCCATGACGTAGATAGAATAGATAAATAATAAGAAATATGGAAAGGTGAATATGAGGAAAAAAGAAAGTTTAGGACGAAGTCTGTTTATAAACAGAAAGATTGAGTTCATGGGAAAGATATATTCAGAAACATTGAGTGGAAGAATATGTAGAAGCAAGAGTATTTGAGCAGGATATAATGGATTAGAAAGTAGAGGAATAAGAAGATAGTTTGGAGGTCATTAAGCAATATGATTGGTGTAGCATGAGACACTGGCAATAGGATAGATAATAGATACATGACAGATATGATTGAAATCAGAGCAACTTTGAGTAGTTTCTTAATTTCTCTTGGAGTGCAAGTAACATAATAGAATTCATGAATTTTAAAGATTTTGGTATAGTATACTTGAACCTAATTAATCAACAGACATGATGTGGTTAATAGTAAAGGTAGTAATTGGGAGTATGCTATATTTTGTTTATTGTTCCTATAGCTAAAATAGTCTCCCAGTATTTTAGTTTTGATTTTGGACCTAATGTTTCCTCAATCCCTAATATGAAGTATGATCTTGATTTGTTAATTAAAAAATGATTGTTTTAACAGATGATTCAGCAGCATCAAGAGTGGTTGGAAGACTTAGTTATTAGACTCCTTTGTGTTTTTGCATTAGACAGATTTGGAGACTTTGTTTCTGATGAAGTAAGTGTCACCTAAAGGAGGCTTTGCCCAAATTTCAAATTCAACAAAGTAAATTTTTTGTAAATATGAATTTTCTTCCTTTCTCATTCGTAGGTTGTGGCACCAGTTCGTGAAACTTGTGCTCAGACGTTAGGTGTGGTGTTAAAACACATGAATGAAACAGGAGTTCATAAGACTGTGGATGTGCTGCTTAAGTTACTTACACAAGAACAGTGGGAAGTTAGGCATGGTGGTCTGCTGGGAATAAAGTATGCTTTGGCAGTTCGTCAGGTAAACACTTCAGTTTTTGAAGCATGTATGGGATAGTTTTTTTCCTCTCTTAGTTTATTTTCATTAATCATATGAAATGGCTCTAGATACTTAGTATTACAGATAAGCCAGTATTTCAAGATTTGCCTTCTTGAGGTAATGTCATAGAGCTAGATAGAGCTAATAAGAATTTAAGTACAAATCAAAAGATGGTTTGTTAGGTTTGAAAACCTGTTTCTGTTTCATAGCAAGACCAATTCCCAGGGAGATTGCTAATGTGTGATCCTAGGAATAGCCCTGTGGGCTAGCTCTTTTGGGGAAATTGAAAGAAGATTAGATTGGAGTTAGGAGAAGCAGGAAGGGATGGCTTTTCCTGCCTTCTTCTCGCATACCCCTTTTGGTTGTCATTGGTGTTGAATAAGAAATAGAAGTTGAGGTTCCAGCACCAGTGGATGTGTGTGTGTGTTCACATAGGGAGTGCGTAGTCTTACCTTGAAAACATGTTTTGATGTTTTAAGCCCCACTGAATAATAAGGTACTTGATACTGTTGTAGTCTTTTTCAAATGGGATTAGTTACACATAGGCTTCTGTTATTTTTCTTTTTTGTTTATATGATTCCTTTTTTTTTTTTTTTTTGAAGAAAAGCAAGCAAGCATGAGTGGTGGGGGAAGACGGAAGGAGAAGCAGACTCCCTGCTGAGCAGGGATCCTGATGCAGGGCTCAATCCCAGGACCCTGAGATCATGACCCGAGCCAAAGGCAGATGCTTAACCGACTGAGCCAACCAGGCGCCCCTATGTGATTCCTTTTTAATAAAGATTGGGATTTATGGGGCATCTGGCTGGCTCAGAAGAGTGTGTGACTTGTGATCTCAGGATTGTGAGTTCGAGCCCCACACTGGGTGTAGAGATTACTTAAATTAACTTTAAAAAAAGATTAGGATTTATGCTTTCATATGGTAAACTTAATAAAAAATGCTTAAGCACAATAATTAAATTACAGAAAATTAATCTATTTTGATGTACTGTTTTACAGGACGTAATTAATACTTTATTGCCTAAAGTTTTAACTAGAATAATTGAAGGACTTCAGGACCTTGATGATGATGTCAGAGCTGTTGCTGCAGCATCATTAGTACCTGTGGTAGAAAGCCTTGTGTATCTTCAGACACAGAAGGTAAATTAGATATTTTTGCATTTTCTTCTATATATCTTGTTTACATTCGGAGTTTAAAGTATTAGGAAAAACATTAAGTACTTTTTTCTCCTTCATCCTCCTTTTTTTTTTTTTTTAAGATTTTATTTTTTAGTAATCTCTAGACCCAACGTGGGGCTCAAACTTACAGCCCTGAGATTGAGAGTTGCATGCTCTACCCAACTGAGCCAGCCAGGCACCCATCCTCCATTTTTCTTATGACAGATAGTGCTCTGTTGTGTGCAATTTCAATTATATATTATCTGTGGAGGAGTGAATTTTGTTTACTAATCTACTTCTCTTTCATATACAGAATATTCATAGGGAACTTCTTGGGGAAGAAAGCAACCATTTCTTGTTTCACTCCTGGTTTTTAGACATATGGGATTTTTTGTTTTGATTTTGGTTTTGACTTTAGGTTTATTTAATCTGGTCTCATTTTTTGAATGGCCTCTTTTAAGATCTGACTTTGTTTTGGATGATCAAAACCAGAACATGTATATTTGGAAGTACAGCAAGCAGTATTTACTTAAAATCTCAAAAACTAAATTTGTGTTTTTATGAAGATTAGTATTGTTTTGAATATGTTAAGGTTAGTTTATGCAGCGGGTCATGTCTTGTGTGTGTATACTATATTGTTTTCAGAGTTTGTTTTTTTACATAAAATAGAATATTGGCATAAAGTGGAGTATTGGCTGTCTTAATTCCTGAATTCTTCTCCCATTATGAGCCTGGTTAGAAATGGAAGTCCCAAAGTAGAATTGAGTAGCATTTAAAGAGGGGTAGAGAATTACTAAAGGCAAATAATGTCTCCTCAATTTTGCTCAAAACTGGTACTGTCCAAGGACGTGGAGATTGTATATATTTTTGAATCAGTAGTGACTGCAATCTGGTATGGCTTGTGCATATTTTGTGTAAAATAAATAACTGTTTTCTTAATAACTGATCTTATAGGTACCCTTCATTATAAATACATTATGGGATGCTCTTCTGGAACTAGATGATCTTACAGCTTCAACAAATAGTATTATGACCCTTCTTTCATCCTTACTAACTTATCCTCAAGTCCAACAATGCAGGTAATTATTTGTAGTTAGTGGAGTAAAGTAAGGAGTGTTTACATACATTTCCAGATAATGAAACTTAAAAATACAATAGTCTAGCATCTTTAAGAACAGCACTGTAAGTTGGGGACGCCAGAGACTACTGTTTTCAAGCAGCTTTTTCTTCTTTAATCTCTGACCACCAGCACATTTGGGGCAGGAACTTAAAAAGGTCATATTCTTTACCCTTGGGCTACTTTGGTTATATAATTTTTCATCTTGTTCGTCCTATGATAGTTAACTTCAGAAATAGAATCATTGCATATTATCTTCATCTTTAGCCCCAGAATATAGAATTTCAGCTATGTTTAGAGACATTTAGCTAATAGAATTATCATTGAATATCAGCATTACATTTTCCAAAATTTGCTCCTCTGTGAACTTTTTCTTGTAATGTTCTTTCCAGCTCTTGCTCTTGACTTCAGTAATTACTCAGCAGGAAGGGAATACATAATAATGTAATGTCCAAAGGTAGAGATTGAGTGAAGCCAAAACACAAACCAGAAATTTTAAGTGTCACTTGTTTTCCTGCCCTGATAAGTGAAATAAAGTTCAGCTAATTAATGTTTTCCCTACGTTTTAGACTGCCACTGAATAATACTGTTTCTATTAATAGTATCTTTGGAGATACCGAAGAAAAATTCATAATGCAGCTTTAAAAACCACAGATGAGAAAATTAAGTACTGTTCATTCTTAGGCTAGTTGAGGATGTTTAGTGAATATTCATATGAGTATGATGATAAGTGATTTCTGGCTCTGTGATCCTATTTCCAATGAAAATCATAGATGCATTAAAAATATGTACAGAATGTTTCAAAGTGTTAAATTTAGGCCAGTGAGACAGCCTACAAGTTGTAGTAGCAAAGTAAGTGCCTGTAAAAGCAAACGAAGAGAAAAGGTAGTAGTGCATGCACGGGATTTCTAATTTTCAGGTACTTCCAGTTAGTAGTGAAAGCTGTAGGGACTAAATTAGTTCATCTATGTGAAAGCCCTTTTCAAGCTGCAAAATGCAAGAGTTTTTAATTACCCTAAATCAGAGGTTGGCAAACTTTTTCTGTGAAAGCCCAGATGGTGGTAGTTTTGGTTTTGTGGGCCATATCATTGTTAAAACTACTCAACTATGCCGTTGTAGTGCGAAAGCAGCCATAGACAGCACATAAAGGAATGGACATGGCCATGTTCCAGTGAACTTTTATTTAAAAAAACGAGGTGGAGTAGGTTTGGACCGTGAGCCTTTGTTAGCAGCAGCCCTAAATAAAGGAATTAGGACTTAAAAAAAAAAAAGTCATTGAGTAGATAATGTCAGGAAAGTTAGATGGTGTAAGAAAATGAAGGTAGTAATGAAAATTCTGTTAATTCAATGTAAAATAATACAGTTTTTAATTTTTTTCAAAGTTATCTTATTAGAAAATTTGCTTCATAAATTATATTTGACAGATACTTTCCAGCCTATGTAAGAAATGCAGCATGTCATTTGGGAGCATGAAGAGTTACACTATTAACAAGACCTTGTTACAATGCTTTTACATAGATAAGCTCTGTTTTAGGTCTTTGTGTGCATGTGTGTAAGTTAGAATTTTATAAGTCAATTTACTAAATGTGTAAGTAAATGTAGGAAGTGATGTTCATATAAACCTGCAAGTAATGGAAATAGTGTTAAAAGATAGGCCTCCTGAGGGAAACCACAAAAGAACAGATAGTTATACCCGCCATATTCTTTTTTATTCATGCCTTTTTCTACAGAGTTACATATTTCAAATGCTATTTATAAATCATTTCCTAATCCAAGGTAATTTGTATAAATGACTCATGGTTGTGACAGGAATTTTGTGGTCCATGTTGTTAGCGTAGATGTGGCTTTGCTTGTTTTTCCACTTAAATTCTAATCTGTGAGAAGAAAAATAAATGAGTTTTCTTAACTTAGTAATGCTACATTAGGATAACAAATTTCAAAGTTAGTACCATACCACCTCTTGCTCATTTGATATGTAGCAGAGGTGACCCCAAAGGGGAATATAAATTATGTGCATCTAATGATTACCCATTGGGGTTAGCCATGGGAAAGAAGAAGCAATTAACAGTTATCTTGATTTTGTGTAGCCTGATTATCAGTTAAGATACGTGTCCCATTTTCCTGTGTAAGAACAGATTGAAAATAAGGGCAGTTATATTAGAGAGTTCTTATTTGAAAAAGGTAATTCATGGCATTAGTGCCATAGAACTTAATGTTTTTTTATGACTACATTTGTCTTTTTTTTTTTTTTAAGATTTTATTTATTCATTTGACAGAGAGAGACAGCCAGCGAGTGAGGGAACACAGGGGACACAAGCAGGGGGAGTGGGAGAGGAAGAAGCAGGCTCCCAGCGGAGGAGCCTGATGTGGGGCTCGATCCCATAACGCCGGGATCACGCCCTGAGCCGAAGGCAGACGCTTAACCGCTGTGCCACCCAGGCGCCCCTACATTTGTTTTTTTATGACAACATTTGCTATTCTGGTGCTATAATAACAGTTCTGAATGAGGATGTTAAATGAATGTTCATATGAAAATTGTATTATGTTTTTAGAATTTATTCATCAAGAAAGATACTAGGTCCACAAGGACATATTTAGATAATATATCAAGAGAGTTTCAAATGAGAATGAGTAAGATTAATCTCTTTTCTTTATTAGTATTCAGCAGTCACTCACAGTTTTAGTTCCACGTGTCTGGCCTTTTTTGCATCATACTATATCATCAGTTCGAAGAGCAGCGTTGGAAACTCTGTTTACGTTATTATCAACACAGGACCAGGTAAGAACTAATAACTATGTATAGTGATCTTGAAATTATATAAAATAATTTTATAAAATAAATCTGACCACCGGTTATCCATGCTACATATTCAAAGATCAGGAGAATTCTGGGCCTAATAGAAGTGGTATGGTGACCAATGTAGATACATAAGAATATAATCACCATGAGGGCAGAAATATTTTAATATTTTCTTCTAGGTCATATTCCCACTTCTTGGAATAGTGCTTAACACATAAGAGCCTTCAACAAATATTTGTTGAGTAAAGGATTGAATAGTCTGTCAGAGACCTGTTATTCAGTTTTTGCTTGCTTTGTGTGCTTGACAGCTGGATGGTTGGCAGAGCTCATGCGAGGTTAGGAGGCTACATTTGTAGCTATAGTATGACTCTTAAAGACTGATGATGAAATTACTAGGTACTTGCCTCCTCTTAAGAATTACTTAATCTTTTTTTTTTTTCCTTAAAGATTTTATTTTTTTACTTGAGAAAAAGAAAGGGCTCACATGCACAAGCAGGGGGTGGGATCGGAGGGAGAGGGAAGAGCAGACTCCCCGCTGTGCAGAAAGCCCGATGTGGGACTCGATCCCAGGATCCTGGGATCATGACCTGAGCTGAAGGCAGACACTTAACCGCTGAGCCACCCAGGCACCCAAGAATTACTTAATCTTAAGACCATGGTATTTCCAAGGATAGTATACTTCAGGAGTCATATGTGGAAGTGCCTAGAAGGGTCATTCAGATGATAGCACTGTGTGAATGGAGTCTGTGCTGACTTAAGGGGTCTTTGCCATGCCTATAAAAGGCTTCACATTCTATTTTAAAAATAACTATAGGTCAGGGGCACCTGGGTGGCACAGCGGTTAAATGTCTGCCTTCGGCTCAGGGCGTGAGCCCCGCGTTATGGGATCGAGCCCCACATCAGGCTCCTCCACTATAAGCCTGCTTCTTCTTCTCCCACTCCCCCTGCTTGTGTTCCCTCGCTCTCTGGCTGTCTCTATCTCTGTCGAATAAATAAATAAAATCTTTAAAAAAAAATAAAAATAACTATAGGTCAAACAAAATGCTAGAATTTGGGGAAATAACATAATCCATTCTGACATGCTATTGTTTGTGGGTACTACAGTTTGAGCCAGTCATCTTTACAAAGCAGTGGTTGGTTGGTTGGTTATTTAATTTTTAGACCATAGGTTATAGTATAGAACCATGCATTTCTGTAATAAATTAGGAATATTAAGAAAAGGGGGGTATTCCACGTAAACTTGCTTTAATCTGCAACATGGTATTGTGTTGTACTTCTGTGACTCATTATGCGTAACTTTTGTTTTGCCTTATTTTTTTTTTAATTTTATCTAATCAGAATCTTCTGAGAAAAAACTGTCAGGTTTGTTTTATGATTCTTAGTTGACCAGGCATGACAAAAATGGAATGAGTTGTTCTGAATTTTCACTTCATTTCTGTTTTGTGGTTTTGTCTAAATGTTTTGATGGAAGTATTCTTAAATTTACTTTCATTAGCCCTCTTGAAGTTACCAGATTTCTTCACTTCATGTTGTTATTATTTTTCTAATAGACTTTAAAGAGCAGTTTTAAGTTTACCAAAAAATTGAGCAATAAGTACATAGTTCTTATATGCCCCATATGCCCCAACACACACACACACACACACACACACACACACACACGTTTTCCCCATAGTTAACATCTTGCATTAGTGTAGTACATTTGTTATACTTGATGAAATAGTATCGATCCATTAAAAAAATTTTTGGGGGGGGTGGTGTGCAGAGAGAGAATCTTAAGCAGGCTCCACACCCCATGTGGAGCCTGATGTGGGGCTTGATCTCACAGCCGTGAGATCATGACCTGAGCTGAAATCAAGAGTAGGATACTTAACCAACTGAGCCATCTTGGTGCCCCAGTATAGATCAATTATCACTAAAGTCCATAGTTTATATTAGGATTCACTCTTTGTATTGTAGATTTTATGGGTTTTGACAAATGCCCAGGGATATGTATCCACCATTATAGTATCATACAAAATAGTTTAATTGCCCTAAAAAAATTCCTATGCTCCATCTATGGATCCCTCTTTTCCTCCTTCCAAATTCTTAACAATCACTTCTCCTTTTTTGGTCTCCATAGTTTTGCCTTTTCCAGAATGTCAAATAGTTAGAATCATATACTGTGTAGCCTTTTGAGATTGGCTTGTTTCATTTAGCCATGTGAAATTAAGGTTTCTTCATGTCTTTCTGTGGCCTGATAGCTCATTTCTTTTTATCACTGAATAATATTTCCCTGTATGGATGTACCACATTTCATTTACTCACCTATTAAAGGATATCTTGGGGCGCCTGGGTGGCACAGCGGTTAAGCGTCTGCCTTCGGCTCAGGGCGTGATCCCGGCGTTATGGGATAGCCCCACATCAGGCTCTGCTGCTATGAGCCTGCTTCTTCCCTCTCCCACTCCCCTGCTTGTGTTCCCTCTCTCTCTGGCTGTCTCTATCTCTGTCAAATAAATAAAAAATAAAATAAAATCTTTAAAAAAAAAAGGATATCTTGGTTACTTCCTGTTTTGGGCAGTTATGAATAAAGTTTTTTTTTTTTAAGATTTTATTTATATGAGAGGGAGAGAAAGTGTGCATGCACAAGGGGGGGAAGGGGCAGAGGGAGAGGGTGAGAAGCAGACTCCTCTCTGAGTGGGGAGCCTGATGGCAGGGCTTGATCGCAGGACCCGGAGATCGTGACATGAGCTGAAGTCAGACACTTAACCAATTAAGTCACCCAGGTGTCCATGAATAAAGTTTTAAACATTCACTTGCAGGTTTTTGTATGGGCACAAGTTTTCAGTGCACTTAGGTAAACACCAAAGAGCACAAGGAATAGGTTTAATTTTGTAAGAAAGTGTCTTTCAGAATTGCCATACCATTTTGCATTTCCATCAGCAGTGAATGAGAGTTCTTAGTGCTCCACATCTTCACCAGCATTGGATTTTGTCAGTGTTATAGATTTTAGCCTTTCTTTCTTTTTTTTTTTTTTAAAGATTTTATTTTATTTATGTGACAGAGAGACAGCCTGCGAGAGAGGGTACACAGCAGGGGAGTGGGAGAGGAAGAAGCAGGCTCCTAGCGGAGGAGCCCGATGTGGGACTCGATCCCGGAATGCCGGTATCACGCCCTGAGCCGAAGGCAGACGCTTAACGAGTGCGCTACCCAGGCGCCCCAGATTTTAGCCTTTCTAATAAGTGTGTAGTGGTATCTTAACTGTTTAAATTTGTAGTTCCCCAATGATATATGATGTTGAGCACCTTTTCACATGCTTATTTGCCATCCATCTCTCTTCTTCAGTGAAGTGTCTATTCAGGTCTTTTCCTTTTTTTAAAATTGAGTTGTTTTATTACTCTTGAATTTTAAGATTTTTTTGTGTATTTTTTTTAAGTTTTATTTATTTAATCTCTGTACTCAACATGGGGTTTGAACTCATGACCCTAAGATCAGGAGTTGCATGCTCTTCCGACTGAACCAGCCAGGTGCCCCTCTTTGTGTATTTTGTATATGAGTCCCGCATTGTTCTTTTAAGCCTTTCTGATCTTTATAAGGTGATTAAATCACCTGCAGGGTCTTTTTAACTTATTTTTGTGGTTTTTAATTATTTAGTAACTTATTCACCAAAGTTATTTTTTTTAGTTATTTATTTGTAGTATTAGGGGAAAAAGCATTATATATAAATGAATTTTTTAAAATAACTTAAACATACTTTCTAGCCCAAAATAGTTAACATTAAAATGATTGACACGCCTGATAATTTATCTTAAACTATATTGAACATAAGGTAATATTTTTCGATGAATCAGCCCACCAATATTATTTGTTGGTTATTAGTATTTATATGGTGTTTATTACAGTATAGTGTGAGAATGTTGTGATTACAAGAGCCACTGCTGTTAGTGATTAAACTGTTCTTTTTCAATTGCTCTTTCCTACTTTTTTCCTCTCATCTGTCAACTGAGACTTCTCATTCTTGTTGGTCTTATAGTGTAGTGTTTCCTCTTATATTTCAAAATTTTTCGCAGTTTAGGTAAGATCCCACGGTTGTTCCAAATCCTCTTCCATATTTTTTAGCCCCTAAATGAGTGTTGATACTGGCTATTAAAATTACATGGTTTTGAAAACATCTCTGTGTTTGGTGGTGTTGCTTTTCTTATCCAGGACTTATTTTTGTCTTTTGAATTTGCCTTTACTAGCTTGTAAATGAAAACTTTGGCCCTACGTATATAAAGAATTGATGATGATAACTCTTGGTCACATACCAAAATTCTTACTGTCTTTGTGATTTGTAGCATGTCAGCCACCACTTACTTATGCATAAGTCTCCAATATTTGTTAAATAAATTTGTATAAAATTCTCTGCAGGGTGTTCTAGAATTTTTTTAAAAATCCAACATTGTTCTTATTCTTACCTTGCAAAAGTTTACAGTGTAATCATGACAAGACTCTTCCATGATAAGTTTAATAACCCCTGCAAAGAGTTAAATAATGGAAGAGCAGAATATGATAGGTGTCAGAAAGCAGCATTGAGGGCTAGACTAAGTCCTGAAAGACCAGGAGGATTTGGGTGATAGGGTTAAAAAACTAATCTTATCTTCTCCCTATTTAATATCTAATATCTTCAGTATGTACTTTTACAAACTTATACCATTTTTCTGAGTAATATGTGAATTTCAAATTAGGCAAGTATACGGAATATGTTTTGGAACAAAAGAGCTTTTCCAGTCTACTCCCTTTAGACATTTAAACTTACCCTGCTTTTGTATTTTTCTTCGTTATTCTGGTATTTGCATGATCCTTTATTTTTTGAGTTTTAACGTTTATTGTGTTTTCAATATCCTTTGTGTTAGTTATCTATGCCTTCTAAGTTCTTTTTTTCTTCTTGAAAATTTTTCAGTGGTATCACTAATGAAATTTCCAGTTTCTGTCTAGCTTCTACCTTCAGATTGTCTCTTTCCTGAAAGTCACACTGTCAGCGAAACTTAATGTGGATGCATGTAGAATATTTTGTGGTTTGTCACTGCCCTGAGCCTTGCTTAACTGACTGAGCCACCCAGGTGTCCCAAAGCCAAACCCTTTTAGGAAACTTTTCTCGGGGTTTCTGGGTGGCTCAGTTGGTTAAGCGTCTGCCTTGAGCGCAGGTCATGATCTCAAGGTCCTGGGATTGAGTCTTGCATCGGGCTCTCTGCTCAGTGGAGAGCCTGCTTCTACCTCTTGCTCTGCTTCTCCCCTCCAGTTGTTCTCTCTCTCAAATAAATAAAATCTTTAAAAAAAAAAAAACCAACTTTTCTCAAGACTACCACCTATTCCCATTTTTTAGTTTTGGGAACTAAAAATAGACAAAAGAGCAAGGAATTATAAAACAAGATTTATATATCCACCATCCAGTTATAATTCTGTTTTATTTGCTTCAAGATTTTGTAACCAAAATATTAACTGTAAGTTGTAATCCCCTTAGAGCTTCACCTGTTTTCTAGTTTACCCACGTTCTTCCTTCTATATGTTTATAAAAAATAGTATCCTGCTTTCCTTAGTAGTTTGCTCCTTATAGTTTGGAATCAGGTTTTGCATGTTTAGTTTCTACACAGTAATATTTGTAAAAGGGGAGAATTTGAGTTAAGGATAATTTGGGGGACTATAGCCTCAGTTACTTGCAAACTGGTTAGTAATTTGTTATTGTCTGGTACATTAGAATTAAATGCCTGTCTCTTGGTCTTCTGTTATTTGGCTCTTGTCAATCCTTTCCTCTGCTATTTCCTGATATATAACCTAGAGTGAAGAAAAATTGTCAAGTCCACCTCTGTATCCCAACTGTAACCATGTTATATTTATTTGATGAGAATTTTTTTTTACTCTAACAGTGTTCTATTTGATGAATTTTTTTAAAAATCCAGTATAGTTAGCATACAGTATTATATCATTTTTAGGTATACAATATAGTGTCTCAGCAGTTCTGTACATTACTCAGTGCTCATCAAGATAAGCGTACTCTTAATCTGCTTCACCTGTTTTATCCATCTCCCTCTGGTAACCATCAGTTTGTTCTCTATGGTCGAGTCTGTCGTTTTTGTTGTTCATTTGTTTTCTTTCTTAAATTCCAAATGAGTGAAATCATATAGTATTTGTCTTTCTCTGACTTATTTCACTTAGCATTATATCTCTAGATCCATCCACGTTGTTGCAAATGGCAAGATTTCATTCTTTTTTATGGCTGAGTAATATTTGTGTGTGTGTGTGTGTACACGTATGTATGCACCCCATGTTTCCACGTTTCCTTTATCCATTTATCGATGGACTCTGGGATGCTTCCATATTTTGACTGCTGTAAATATTGCTGAATAAACTTAGAGATGCATGTGTCTTTTTGAATTAATGTTTTCATATTCTTCGGGTAAATACCCAGTACAGCAATTACCGGATCATTTGGTAGTTCTATATTTAACTTTTTGAGAAAACTCTATACTGTTTTCCACAGTGGCTGCACCAGTTCGCATTCCCACCAATGGTGCACAAGGATTCCTTTTTCTCCACATCCTCACCAACAGCTGTTGTTTCTTGTGTTGTTGATTTTAGCCATTCTGACAGGTATGAGGTGATATTTCATTGTAGTTTTGATTTGCATTTCCCTGATGATGAGTGATGTTGAGCATCTTTTCATGTGTGTGTTGGCCATCTGTATGTCTTCTTTGGAGAAATGTCTGTTCATGTCTTCTGTGCATTGTTTAATTGGACTATTTGGGGTTTTTTGGCATTGAGTTTCTAAGTTCTTTGGATATTTTGGATACTAACCCTTTATTGGATATGTCATTTGCAAATATCTTCTCCCATTCAGTAGATTGCCTTTTAGTTTTCTTGATTGTTTCCTTTGCTCTGCAGAAGCTCTTTATTTTGTAGTCCCAATAGTTTATTTTTGCTTTTGTTTCCTTGCCTGAGGAGACTTATCTAAAAAATGTTCCTACAGCCAGTGTCAGGGAAATTACTGCCTGTGCTCTCTTCTAGGATTTGTATGGTTTCAGGTTCACATTTAGGTCCTTAATCCATTTTGAGTTTTCATTTTTGTGTATGGTGTTAGAAGGTGGTCCAGTTTCTTTCTTTTGTATGTAGTGGTCTAGTTTTCCCAACATTATTTGTTGAAGAGACTGTCTTTTTCCCAGTGCATATTGTTACCTCCTTTATTAAAATTTATTGACCATATAGTCATGGGTTTATTTCTGGCTCTCTATTTTGTTTCATTGATCTGTGTTTTGTGTGCCACTACCATACTATTTTGATTACTATAGCTTTATAGTATAACTTGAAATCTAGAAATGTGATACCTCCAGTTTTGTTCTTCTTTTTCAAGATAACTTTGGCTGTTCAGGGTCTTTTGTGGTTCTATACAAATTTTAGGAATCTTTGTCATAGGTCTGTGAAAAATGCTTCGGTTTTTTTGATAGGGGTTGCATTAAATCTGTACACTGCTTTGGATGGTATGGACATTTTAACAATATTTGTACTTCCAGTCCATGAGTGTGGATGTCTTTCCATTTGTTTGTGTCATCTTCAGTTTCTTTCATCAATGTTTTCATTTTTCAGAGTACAGGTCTTTCACTTCCTTGATTAATTGTATTCCTAGGTATTTTATTATTTTTGGTGCAATTGTAAATGGGATTGTTTTCTTAATTTCTCTATTGCTTCACTATTGCTGTATAGAAATGCAGCAGATTTCTGTATATTGATTTTGTATCCTGTGACCTTACTGAATTCATTTGTCAGTTCTAGTAGGTTTTTGGTGGAGTCCTTAGGGTTTTCTCCGTATAATATCATGTTATCTGCAAATAGTGAAAGTTTTACTTCTTCTTTACCTATCTGGATGCCTTTTGATTCCTTTGTTGAGAGTATTTGGCACGTGGCTCATCACCTGCCCCCTACAATTCCCTCCCCTACGTCTAACCACTGTCCTTCCAAAATATTATCTCCCTTTCTTCCTCTCTCTGTCTTTCCTTTACTTCAGGGAACAGGTGCCACAAAACAATTCCAACTTCTACAACTCACTGTGATTTTTTCTTTATCTAAAGTCATTAATAAGCGAACACTTAATGGTTATTGTTACTCTTATGATCTCAGCAACATTATTTGCTTTCTGAGACAGTATCAGAATAAACCATGTCTGATGGTTCTGTTATTGTATTCTTTGCTACAGCATTTCCTGATGGTTACTCATGTTTTTAAAAAATTTTTAAAAGATACTTATATATCTTATTAGAGCGTGCACATGAGTGGGAGTAGGGGCAGAGCGAGAAGCAGACTCCCCGCTAAGCAGGGAGCCCGACGTGGGGCTCAATCCCAGGACCTTAAGATCATGACCTGAGCTGACGGCATATCTTGACCGACTGAGCCATCTAGGCACCCCTCCCTGATGGTTACTATTGATTGCTTCATTGCTACCTGCAAACTGTCTTGTAATGCAAGTTTACAATCTCTTATTTGCAGTTTTGAAATCCAAAGAGTTTTTTGTAAGGTGGATAAACTTATAAAACTACTCATTATTGGAAGAACTTGCTCATTCTGAAGAGAGACTGTTCATAAGTCTTTATACTACTAAATGTGCCCATTCACAAATTTTGCTTCAGAATATTAACATGCTTTATTTGGGTGCTACCTCATACCCTGTTGGGGATATTATGTAGCATGCAGCATGTACAACCTCATTATTCTAAAATTAGAAAAATTCTGAATTTCAAAACACATTTGGCCCCAGAGAATTTGGACGAGAGATGATAGGCCTAGGTGATAAAAATCTGTTCTCACTTTAACTTGTCTTACTTTTTCTGATCTGCTTTCTGTCACTGTTGTTTCTTTAGTGGTGTAGTGAAAAGATCGCTTAACTAATAAAGAATCTGGGCTCTAACCTCGGCTCTACTATATGTTAAATTTATGACCTTGGTCAAGTTTATTTAACCCTTCTGGTGATAATCTCCACCCAGTCTTTCTCAGAATTATATGGGCTAAGTAAGATAATGTACATGAAATTCTTTAAAATGTTAATGCTATACAAATATAAATAATAGTACAGATAGTAAGAACAATAATTAACACTTCCATTTATGGGAATTCTTTCCTTACAGTTTGGAACTCTCAATTATATACTGAGGTGTAAGAATGATATTTAATTATAGTAATAATCCAAGTTATTATTGAGGGCCTACTTTATGCTGTGAACCCTGGTAAACATGTAACATGGGTGGTTACCGCCATTCCTGTGTTGCAGAAGAGGGAACTGATGACCAAAAATTAAACTTCCCCATTTGTGCACCTACACAACTCATAGTAAGTGATTTGGCTCAGATTCAGGTCCAATTCTGGCTGACTTTCAGTTTTAAATTTTACATGGAGACAAAATGGATTAAGTGTCTATTGAATTACTTTCTCATTTTTGTGTATGAAGTCATCTTAAGTACAAAGTGAAAAAAATGAACTCATCTTTAAATTACTAGTACTGTTCTGGTTTCATTTTCTAACTTCTCAACCCTTTCCTCTCAATAACTACAATGTTGGGGCTAAACCTGGCTGTAGCTCAGTGCATCAATAGCCCTTAAAGACTGATGCCTTTATTTCCTTGAAAGTATTCTGATTATCTTCAGTAATTTTTTTGTTTTGTTTTGCTTTATGAAACCGGAAGATTTTATAACAAAAATGTCCATAATCTTAAAATTTATCCCATCATGAGTATGTATGCAGGCATGTACATTTCTAAAATATCCTTAAATAAAATGACAGTTAATACAGTTATTTATGAAATCTTATTACCATTAGACTTCTCTGTGATATACCATAGCATCTGTGATGTTAACATGTGAAAGTATTGGCAAGCCTGGCTTCTTAGGGAGCGTGAAATGAGAACTTTTAAGCAAAACCAAACTAGTTTCATTTGGTAAGGACATAAAATCAAGGTGTAACTTTTTTTGTTAAACTGGCAGTTTGGCAATCAAAGTGAAGGAATTTACTGTTTGATTTTCCTTTCTGTATTGTCTCTTTAGCCTGTGACTGTGTTTATACATATAAGAATATATCTATGGGTCTGTATGTCTATCAGTGAACTACTTTACTGGACTATCTAGAGTAACTAGCATGGTTACCGGTAAGTGTTACAGGTAGAACTTGACTCCTCAATCTAGAAAAATATGTTGGACATTAATCTTTTGTTCTGCTGACTGGGTCAACTTTTCCGTTCCACTTGCATCACAGCCCCTTTATGAGTCATTCCAAAATTTCAGTTACATGCATCATTGACTTGTTTGAAAGGCAAGCTTTAGCATGAAACTTATATTTAGCATGAAGATATATATGAGATTGAGTTGGAATCTAAGGATCTAGGATGTAAAAATTTTCATATTCATATGTAGAGAGGGAAAGAAAGACCAAAAAAATTACATTTAACTAAGATTGGCATTAGAGAACATTAGCATAATTAGGTATTGGCCAGATTTTACAAAGGTATTAAAAGGCAAGAGCAAAGGTTAAATATTTAGCTGACTTTCAGTTAGTATTGATTGGACAAATGACTAGAACAGGGCATTATAAATTATGTAAATAGAGTTTGGTGTGTGTGTGTGTGTGTGTGTGTGTGTGTGTGTGTGTGTCTTTTGGCACTGGGCCAAAATGGGATTTCAGACCAAATTAATGAAAGAACTCGATGTGATTCATCACTTTGTTGTAGCTTCTTTCCAAATCTCCTCCCCTGCAACCCAAAATCATTCCATACGGAGATAAGAAGCGATGATGAATTTGCCTACAGGCAGGAATTAGGTGTTCATGGGAGTGATGCTCAGACTGCTGCTTTTTTCCACATCTAACCATTTTGTGGGAAGATAAAAGAAGGGGTGTAGCAAAAGGGTACTGATAAGAGCTTACCCTGTCAATTTTGCAAATTAGGGATTTATTACCAACTACAATTGTGAGAAATTTCACATATTACTAACTACTCTCTGTGACATGGGACCATTTCCTATAAGAAATATGAATTTATTCAACAAATATTTTAGTGCCTACTCTGTGCTTGCAATTCTTTAGATACTGATCAGTAAGAGACAAGGTCTCTGCCCTTCTATAGAGCTTAAAACAGGAAACTAAACAAGAAAGGAGAAACACAGACAACTAGACAAGCTCTAATAACATAATGAGGTAAGTATTTGGTAGGGGAAGTAGACGATGCTGTTGGATCCTAGCTAGGGAAAGTAGGAAGGTCAGGGAAGGTACCCTGCCTGCTAAAAGTAAAGATTAAGCTGAAGGATGAATAGACTTTAAGCAGGTTAAGAACAGGGTCAGGAAGGAGCAGCATGTGAAGCTCTGGAAGCAAGAGAGAGCATAATGGCACTAAAGAGGAAGCAAAAGGAAATTGGCTGGAGTGTAGAGTGTGAGGGAGTATAGATGGCTAGAAGTTTCACCTTGATTGTCTGGTACAGTGAACGGTCTGGTAGTCCTATTTCCATTTGCCATCAATTCTCTTTACTCTGCATTCCAGAAAGGCAGAACACAGCAAGGAACATCAATCTTAATAAAGCAACTGGGGAGAAAGTACCCCATCAGTGGCACACTCCATAACCATCAGTCATTTTCCTCAGTAATTCCCACAAATCCCCCCCCCCGCCATCTGATACTCACTACAAAAATGTTGGGGACTATGTTTAGCACTAACATGAAGTGCCAATAATTACTCTGTTAATTATTTAACACAGACCAAACAATTTTTTTCAAAAGCCCTTGTAATGCTTGAATTCACTTATAACTTGAGTAATAGTGTTCCTGATTATAGTTAACTTAAACTTGGTGAAGTAAACAGACTGTGGTAGGAATTTTTCTTTATTTTAGTTACACTGTGCTAGACTAATGCTAAATGGTCATCAATACTTTGTAGATATTCCCTAAGATTAGGGGGGCTATTTTTGATAAGTAGAGTCCTAGTTAGTAGCATACTAAAAGTCTGTTAACTACTTTTTTAAAAAGTTCTGGAGAGAGGAATTCGAAGGAGGATAATCTTCTAAAGGACTGAAAAATAATAATGCAGTCTTCACTGTACTGTGTTTCCCGCACCAATCTAATTAAATAAACCTATAAATACAAAGCAACAGCATTAGATTTCCTGCCTAAATCATTGACTCCTGGAAGACAGGTGCAAAATTAGTGAAAATAAGTGGGCCAACTTTCAGATCTGCAAGAGACAGATTGGCCCTGGATGGGCCAGATTATACCTTATGATTTTTTTAAAAGATAATACTAATGGTGAACTAAAGCCCTATTACTTTTTGCAACCACATGGAAAAGGAGATGCTTGCACAGTTGTCCAGGTGAAGTGAATTTGGCCTTCAGCTGTTTTCCCAGCTTTATCTTGTATTTTCTACTAAGCAGACTTTATGCAATACTACTAGAGAATCTGCATTTTAATAATACTAGTTCTTATGATATTTAATTTCTTTAAACCATTGGAATAACAAATATGATACTGTTGCTCCAAAATCTTATAAAAATTTATCACCCAGTCAAACCTTTTTGATAAAGCCATACCATCTTTTCATGGTATTATTTGACTTGTAGCTCTTCAAATAAGCTAACACGTAAGAATTTTGTATTATAGATTTGATGCTGTTTTTGTTTTCAGAACTCTTCATCTTGGCTTATACCTATCCTGCCTGATATGCTGCGACACATTTTTCAGTTTTGTGTTTTAGAAAGCAGCCAGGAAATTCTGGATCTCATTCACAAGGTACACATTGAATATATCTGTACTCTTTTCCTTGGTAACATTGTAGATTTTTAAAATTTTTCATAATTGCTGTACATAATTGTTGGTCAAAGATTTTAAGAAATTGGAAGTCAAGACATTTGAAAAGTGTAGAGATCTATGAGAAAAGGAAATAGGCTTCTTATGGAGTATAATAGTTAAGTCTACTAGGCAAGTGTTTAAAGCACTTTCTGATAGCCTCAATACAGAAAATAAAATGAAGAAAAGGCTGTTTTTCTCTATCACTTATTTTGCTGTTTATCCCTATGGTTATTGATTCTGCAAAGTATCTTTCGGGATTCATTGGTAATAGATAAAGTCTGATTGTTGCGGTTTAGATTTAGACTTTCTACCTTTAGCAAGATTGGTCATATGTGTTAGAATCTTTAAAGAAGAGCCATTTGATATATTTAATAATGTTTATGAAGGGAAATGGTACTGTTGTAATTCAGTCTTGAATTATTGCCTCTGAGGCAGCTGAAGTGGTATTATTTCTATTTGTTTTTAGTTACGTTTAATGTTAGGCATCAAGAATGGTACCTTATTGAGTAAGATCATGAATCAAGACTTAAATTGTTCTTAGTTTATACTAGGATATTACTACCTCTAACTTTAGCAGAAGATATTTGTCAGGAGCTATTATATCTTGAAGTGTGTGTGCATGTGTGTTTTTTTTTTTTAAGGTTTTATTTATTAATTAGAGCACGAGTGGGGCAGGAGGGGCAGAAGGAGAGGGAGAAGCAGATTCCCCGCTGAGCAGGGAGCCTGATGTGGGGCTCAATCCCAGGACCCCGAGATCATGACCTGAGCCGAAGGCAGACACTTAGCCAGCTGAGCCACCTGGGCGCCCCTGAAGTGTGTGTGTTGAATATAGGGCTGCATTAGTATCAAGCCTATGATATATGCAAAAGATTTCAATAACTGAAATTTTGACAACTTTTATTGTTATGAATATCTCACATTTTAAGTGATTTTCACAGAATATTGAAATTCTTTCTGTTCCTCTCTTTAAAACTTTGTGTATTTTTTAGTGTACAACCCTATCAAGCAATATTTAAAAATAAGCCTTTATATTGACTTTTAAAATTCATCTGTGCTATTTCCTACTTTTTTTTTTTTCCCCAATTCAGTATCTCTAAAAATGAGTATTAGGTTTTATTAGCCCTCACTGGGAAAATTGGTTCAGTTTTCATGTTTCTCTTTCACTGTGTAGGTTTGGATGGAACTGTTGAGCAAAGCTTCAGTTCAATATGTGGTAGCAGCTGCTTGTCCATGGATGGGTGCTTGGCTTTGCTTAATGATGCAGCCTTCTCATTTACCTATTGATTTAAATATGTTGTTAGAAGTAAAAGCTAGAGCCAAGGTAAGTGTAGAGGGACATAATGTATTTGTATGTTCAGCTCTAATTATTAATACAGTAACCATGCAAGAAATTTGTATTGCTTTAATTGTGATTTAATTAATTTACTGTATGGAGAAATTATTACTTTATGAGGACCTTTACAAATGCATAATAATTTTTATCCATTTAAATTTTGTGAGAAGAATGTATTTTACTGGGAGAACAAATCGGAGTATTTTTGTGTATAGAGGAGACTTGCCTATTAAATTTTAATGATTAATTTTTACTTGTTTTTTTCTCCTCTTTCCCTCTAGGAAAAAACAGGTGGTAAGGTACGCCAAGGCCAAAGCCAAACGAAAGAAGTCCTTCAGGAATACATTGCAGGTGCAGACACCATCATGGAAGACCCCTCCACTAGGGATTTTGTGGTTATGCGGGCCAGAATCATGGCAGCCAAGTGAGTATACAAAAATTCAGAAGCTTTTTAACCAAAATATTCTTCTAATGTCTTTGTCAGTACTTCCTCCAGCATACTAGTTACAGAGTAAGAAAAGGTGTAAGAAAAATATTTTTCACTTTCTTGAAGTTTTAAATAAGATTTCTGTCTTCTTATGAAGTTAAAATAGGAGTTATGTCTGTTGGGAAAAGTTGTAGCTTCAAGAAGGGAAACTTTAATTTCTGTAGTAACTTCTTTTTTCTCCTTTGTAGATTGTTAGGAGCGCTTTGTTGCTGTATTTGTGATCCAGGTGTAAATGTGGTAACCCAGGAAATTAAACCAGCTGAATCCCTTGGCCAGTTACTACTCTTCCATTTGAACTCCAAATCTGCTTTACAGAGAATTAGCGTTGCTTTGGTAATCTGTGAATGGGCTGCTTTGCAAAAGGTAAGATTTTGCCCAGAAAGTAATGAAGACAAAATAAGTAAACCAATTTCCATTAGCTGTTAGGATTATTTTCATTATATTTTACAAACAGAAAAAAAATTTCCCTGTTTAAAAACCCAACAGTTACAGAAAAGTATTCAAAATTATATAAGGTGAAACATTGTTTCTCTTCCATTTGCTTTTAACCTTATACTTTTTCTTATGACCCTTAGTCTGGTACCTGAGACTACGAGCTATGACCGTACTTAATGTTTGCTCTTGATACTACAGTCTGTTAAGAAATGCCCCTCCTAAAAACACATGTGTATGTATGGAAGCAGTCCAGACACTGTTGGTCATTCGTTCCTTTATATCTGAGATGTTCCTGAAAACTACAAAAGATAAGAGGCTTTGAGTAATAGAAATCCATTTGTATGAGTAGTAGCAAGGGCAGAATTTTGGGTCACAGGAAGAATAAAACCTCCACATTTAAATGAAAATCTTCATGTTTTCAAATAAGCCATTCCTTGCAGCCCCTTTAACCTTTAACTTCTAATAAGATGTGTGATTTTGTGTAAGACTGACTGCTGTAAATCAAAGAAACTTCCTGCTGGCTTTGTTTATTCCATTAACTGGAATTCTGGAAATTTAACTGTCTGCACTTGCTGTGAGAGTTTCTTGTTACTGCCTCTTAGCAGTTTGTCAAAGCTATAAGCTATGTCTAAAAGTAATTGAGCCATGCTCTGTTGCAACTGAGACCCCAGCTTTGCCTCTGGAAAGAAGCAAGGCTCATCTGTTTTTAGGCAGGACTCGGTGTGCTGGAGAGGCAGTGATGCTGTGTTTTTGTGCCTCTCAGACTCAGCAGCAAGTGTTGACAGTTCGGTTTCTGGACCCTCACAGAGCTTCTCTGGACTTACTCTGTGAAGCCCAGGCTGATCACCCAGATCCCACAGAACCCCTCATGGCTCACCACTGAGGCCATTCCCCCTCTGGTTGGGGCAGGCAACAACCAGAGAGAGTGGGAAGGGTTAGTTAAATTTGGGGGCAGGTAAGTAGCTTTTAAATTATATATCCATTTTTACAGTATGGCATGTGAAGCTATGGGTTCAACTGTTAAGAAGTCTAATAAAATAATGAGTTTTCAAATAACATTTTTAGTGCATGCTAAGTGTTCTTTTCTGACTGATTTCTTTTTACAGTTATATATTTTTAAGTCTGTGCTATATGTATGTAAACTTGGTATAAATTCTGAGTGAAGTAAGAGTAATTAGGTGCAAAATTTAATCGAATTGTAATAGTTCCATGTGCATGTTCTGAAGTCATTTATATTAAAATTTTAGAGTAGTTTGGGTGTGATACCTTTTCTCTGTGCAACTAACGATGTTGTTCTGGGAGGTAACAGAACATAGATTCAAAATGAATAGGAATTTAGAACTTTATAGTTTGCAAGTGAAGATGTATGTATCTCTAGAATTATGTTTATATATTTGCCCTGAGTATTTTTTGTCTGTTATATTTTAGGAGTGTAAAGCTGTTACCCTAGCTGTGCAGCCACGTTTACTTGATATCCTTTCAGAACATTTGTATTATGATGAAATTGCCGTTCCATTCACGCGAATGCAGAATGAGTGTAAACAGCTTATTTCATCATTAGCTGATGCACATATTGAACTTGGTAATAGAGTAAACAACAGTGTTTTTACAATAGATCAAGCTAATGACCTGGTGAGTAAAGAAGTGACTTTCTTTTTTTTTTTTTAAGGGTTTTTTTTTTTTTAAAGATTTTATTTATTTATTAGACAGAGAGAGAGTGTGTGTGTACAAGCAAGGGGAGCAGCAGGCAGAGGGAGAAGCAGGCTCCCCCTGGAGCAGGGAGCCTGACTCGGGGCTCGATCCCAGGACTCTGGGATCATGACCTGAGCTGAAGGCAGACGCTTAACTGGCTGAGCCACCCAGGAGCCCCAAGAAGTGACTTTCTTAATTTTAGACTGAGCATGAAATAAAGATTAAAAATTTGTCATGTGATGTTTACCACAAAAACACTAATTTGTTGAATCTGTCCATGGCCTGATAGGCTGCCACTCATACCCTATAGAAAAGTCATTGTATTGACTTTTTTTGAACTTAGAGGATGGGGAAGGAATTTTCTTTAAATCTCAGATTCTAACAAACCAGTGTACCTTTATCAGAGAAAGCTGTTCCATTTTTTGGTCCTTTCTCAGTTTTGCTTAAAACAGGCAGAGTAGAGGGGCACCTAAGTGACTCAGTTGGTTAAGGGTCCGACTCTTGGTTTCGGCTCATGTCATGATCTCAGGGTCCTGAGGTCACCCCTGTATGAGGCTCTGCACTCAGCGTGTGATCTGCTTGAGATTCTTTCCCTCTCCCTCTGTCCCACCCTCTGCCTGTGCAAGGGCTCTCTCTCTCAAATAAATAAAAACCTTAAAAAAAAAAATTAAAACTGTCAGAGTATAGAAAAAACTGCTTCTATATAAGTTCCTGAGTGTTTCTCATCCCCTCTCAACTTACAATGAAAATATTCAAACATAAAGAAAAGGTAAGAAGAGAATTATACAGTGAGCATTCATATACTCACCACCTAGATTGCATAGTTAACATTTTACTAAATTTCCTTTATCACATATATATGCAGCTATCTACTTATCCAGCCATCAGTCCGTCTTATTTTTTTGATGCATTTCTAAGTAAGTTGCAGATATCAGTACACTTCAGGATGTATATATCTTTAACTAAAATTCAGTATTTGTTTTTTGCTCTTTTGTGAGGTAAAATTTATTAACTATGAAGTACACAAATCTTAAACTATTTGATGAATTTTAACAGATGTGTATACCTGTGAAACTCAAACCCATCAAGTTATAGATACACCATCACCACTTTGCAGTCAATCCCTGCCTATCCCTGCCCACAAGTAACCATTGTTCTGATTTTTCCTCCACCATAGATTACTTTTGCCAATTCTAGAATTTCATATAATTGGAATCATACACTATGTGCTGTTTGGTATAAGGTTTTTTTTCAGCATGATGTTTTTAAAATGCATCCACATTGTTATGTGTATCAATGACTCATTGTTTTTTATTGATTAGCTTTATTCCATTGTATAAATACACCACAGATAAGCTCTTCTGTTGATGAACATTTGGGCTGTTCCAAGTTTTTGGCTGTTATGAACAGAGTTGCTATAAACATGCTTATACAAGTCTTTTTGTAGACCTATGTTTTTATTTCTCTTGGATAAATATGTATGAGTAGAATTGCTGGGTCATAGGGTAGGTGTTTATTTAATTTTATAAAAAACTGCAGACCTTTTCCCAAAGTGGCTCTACCATTTTGCCTTCTAACTGACAATATGTGTGAGTTCTAGTTATTCGGCATCATCACCAGCATTTGGTGTGGTTTTACTTTGTGTTTCCTTGATGACTAATATGTTCAAACACTTTTATGTCTTACTGACCATTTGTAGATCTTCCTTTCTGAAATGTCTGTTCAAATTTTTTGTAATTTTTAATTAAGTTGTCTTTTTATTATTGTGCTATAGGAATTGTTTCTTTTCTTTCTTTTTTTTTTTTTTTAAAGATTTATTTATTAGAGAGAGAGAACGTGAGCCAGGAAGGGCAGAGGGAGAGGGAGAGAGAATCTTAACAGACTCCATGCTGAGCATGGAGCCTGACACTGGGCTTGATCTCACAACCCTGAGATTATGACCTGAGCCGAAACCAAGAGTTGGACGCTTAACCAACTGAGCCACCCAAGCGCTCCTAGGAATTTTTTTTTTAATGTATCCTAGAATACCAGTCCTTTGTAAGATAGATGCTTTCTGAATATTTTCTCCCTGTATGTGGCTTGCCTTTTCATTTTCTTAATTGTCTTTAGATGAGCAGATATTTTTAATTTTGATGAAGTCTAATTTATCAGTTGTTTTCTTTTATGGTTATTGTGTTCTTTGACCTAAAGTACCTTTTCTCCAAGTTGTGAAGGTATTCACCTACATTTTTCTTCTAAAGCTTTGCGGTTTTAGCTTTTGTATTTAGAGTTGTCATCCATATTGAACTAATGTTTATAGTGCAAAGTACAAATTGAATTGTTTTTCATAAAGATAACCATTTTTTCTAGCATCATTTATTGAAAAGATTTTCCATTCCCCATTAGGTTGCTTTGGCACCTTTGTCAAACATTTGTTGAAGTTTAAGTGTAGATCTGTATCTGTACTCTAGTCAGTCTATTTGTCTCTGATGCCATCACCAATATCTTGATGACTGTAGCTTTGTACTTAGTAGGTTCTTGAACTTAGGTGTGAATGAGTTCTTCCTTTTTTGAGTTACAGGATCAGAAACTCAGTCACTTCATTTGTGTTGGTTTCTGTGAAAGAGCAGTCTTCATTTCTTACCCCTTTTCTAATTAGAAAATTAAATAGTTGAAATTTTTTGTTCTTACCTATGAGAAAAAGTTAAAATTGCTTTTTTTTTGAGTTGTTGATAAAGTTGTTTTCTGATTGTTGCTGTTCTATAATTTATCCATTTCCCCTCTTCTTCTTCTTCTTCTTTTTTTTTTTTTTGCCTTGCAATGAAATCTCAAATTTCAGTCTGTCTTCCCTACATACTGAGGGAATTTTATTTTTTTATTTTATTTTTCTTACGATGAAAACTTTTAAGGTTTACTGTCTTAGCAACTTCCAAATATGCAGTGTAATATTATTGAGTATGGTCATCATGCTGTACATTACATTTCCGTAACTTATTTATTTTATAACTAGAAGTTTGTACCTCTTAATCTCCTTCATGCATTTTGCCCTCCTCCTCCAAACCTCCCTCCCTTCTGGGCAGCTACCAGTCTACGTTCTGTACCTATTACCTTTGTTTGTTCATGTGTTTTTTAGATTACACATGTAAGTGAAATCATAAGGTATTTGTCTTTCTCTGATGTATTTCACTTAGCAGAATGCCCTTAAGGAAGGCCTATGCATGTTGTCACAGATGGAAAATTTCATTCTCTTTTATGGCTAAGTAGTATTCCATTGTGGATATATACTGCATCTTCTTTATCCATTCATCCATCCATGAACACTTAGATTGTTTCTGTATCTTGCTATTGTGAATGATGCCGTAGTGAACAGAAGGGTGCATATATCTTTTCAAGTTAGTGTTTTCATTTGCTTCAAATAGCCGGAAGCGGCACTGCTGGATAATATGGTAGTACTATTTTTAATTTTTTGAGGAACCTCCATACTGTTTTCCATAGTAGCTGCACCAATTTACATTCCCACTAACGGTGCACAAGGGTTCCCTTTTTCCACATCCTTGCCAACACTTGTTATTTCTTGTCTTCTTGATAAGCCATTCCGGTAGGTGTGAAATGTTATCTCATCGTGGTTTTATTTGCATTTCCCTGGTGATGCGTGTGATATTGAGCATCTTTTCATGTACCTATTGGCCATCTGTATGTCTTCTCTGGAAAAATATTTATTCAGGTCATCTGCCCCCCCCCTTTTAAGATTATTTGTCAGAGAGAGAGAGAGAGCAGAAGGATGGGGAGCGGCAGGCAGAGAGAGAAGCAGGCTCCCTACTCAGTGAGTAGGGAGCCCAGTGTGGAACTTGATCCCAGGACCCTGGGTTCATGACCTGAGCCAAAGGCAGATGCTTAACTGACTCAGCCACCCAGGCGTCCCCATCGGCCCATTTTTAAATCAGATTGTTTTTGTTTTGTTATTGAGTTACATGAGTTCTTTATATATTTTACATATTAATTCCTTATCAAATTTATGATTTGCAAATATCTTCTCCCATTCAGTAGGTTGCCTTTTCATTTTGTTGGTGGTTTTCTTCCTGTGCAGAAGCTTTTTAGTTTTTTTTAAATTTATTTTTTAAAGATTTTATTTATTAGAGAGAGAGAGAGAGAGAGAGAAAGAGGGAGCAGAGGGAGGGGGAGAAGCAGACTTCCTGATACGCAGGGAGCCTGACATGGGGCTCAATCCCAGGACTCTGGGATCATGACTCAAGCCGAAGGCAGACAATTAACTGACTGAGCCACCCTGGCACGCCTCCCCCCGCCCCTTTTAAAGATTTTATTTATTTATTTGAGACAGAGAGAGAAAGCGTGCACAGGTGCATGAGTGGGGGGAGAGGGAGAAGCAGACTCCCTGCTGAGGCTGCGGAGGCTCCATCCCAGGACCCCAGGATCATGACCTGGGCCAAAGGCAGACATTTAACTGACTGAACCACCCAGGCACCTCTGCTTTTTCGTTTTGATATAGTCCCGCTTGGTTTTTGGTGGTTTTTATGTGTGGCTTTTTGTTTGTTTTTTTGCTTTTGTATGGAAACGTTTTCTTTTTAAAACTATCAGGGGCACCTGGGTTTCTCAGTCGGTTAAGTGTCCAACTCTTGATTTCAGCTAAGGTCATGATCTCAGGGTTGTGGGACCCAGCCCCACTTTGGGCTCTGTGCTCAGCACGGAGTCTGCTTCTCCCTCTCCTTCTGCCCCTCCCCCTATTCGTGCGCCGGAGCTCTCTGTCTTTAAAATAAATAAATGAAATCTTTAAATAAAAGTAAAGCTATCAAATGACCCCTTCTTCAAGCTTTTCTTATTCAAACCTCTTACTCTTACTCTTCAGTGAAACTGTTCTGTTTCATCAACTTAATTAGTCCAGTGGTCTTGACCAAGCACATCAGAATATCAGGAAGAAAGTATTGAGGGAAGGGCTATTTAATTTAAAGTTTTTATTTTATGCCCGCATACAAGTATAAATACTGTGAGATTCCATTTATATGATGTTCTACAAAGGCAAAATTAACCTATAGGGTTAGAAATTGGAAAACTGGTTAGTTCTTAAGCAGGTAGGGGGAGGCGTTGACTAAAAAGGGGCATAAGTTTCTGGAGAATGAAAATGTTCTGTATTTTGATGGGACTGGTAGTTACATGGGTGTATCAACAAATTTTACACTTTTGTTCTCCTTAAATTATGTGCAAATCATTCTTTGTAAATTATATCTGACCTAAAAGTACTGGCAAATAAAAATACTAGTCTTGGCTCACTTAAAAAAAGTTTTTATTTTAATTGCAGTTAACATATGGTGTTACATTAGTTTCAGATTTACAATATAGTGATTCAACAATTCTGTACATCACCCGGTGTTCATCACGACAAGTGCACTCCTTAGTCCCCATCACCTATTTCACCCACCTCCCTACCCGGGAAGGGCAATTTTATATTATATTATATTATATTATATTATATTATATTATATTATATTATATTATATTTCTTTCTTTCTTTCTTTTCTTTTCTTTTCTTTTCTTTTCTTTTCTTTTTCTTTCTTTTCTTCCCTTCCTTCCTTCCTTCCTTCACCCACCTCCCTACCCGGGAAGGGCAATTTTATATTATATTATATTATTTTATATTATATTATATTATCTTCCTTCCTTCCTTCCTTCCTTCCTTCCTTCCTTCCTTCCTTCCTTCCTTCCCCAGGAAAAGCAATTTTAAAAGATTAGTCTTAGTCTTGGCTAAGAGCCACTACTTTATTAATCTTTCCATTGACTCCCTATTTTTCTCTTACCTGCCAATAAAAGCATTTCCCTAAGATCTTTCTTTGTCACCATTCTCACAATTTAGTTCTTATCCTTGTGCTATGCTATCTTCTCTTGATCTCTTTAAGTTCTTCTATTAGGGATTTTTAGTTGGATAGCTCACTGTCACTTTAGCTTATTAACACAACCAAAACTGGAATTTCTTTAGCAATAAATTGCCTTTTTCAGTTTGCCTTTTACAGTTGTAAATCTTGCTACCATTTCCTTTCAGAAAGCCTCATATGTTTATCTTTTTTCTGTTTTCATTGCCACAACCTGGTCAAGGGACTTAGTACTTTATGACTAGGTCCTGACTCATCTCTAAAGCTCCAGGCAGTCTCTGGTCCATTTCATCTCACATGTTGTGCCAGACTTGTAAAGTCCTTTAGTTCCACTCTAAAGGCATCCCTCCCCTGCCCAAAAACATTATTTTTATTTTCCTTGATTATAGCTTTTTCTTTCTTTCTTTTCACACCTTCTCTAAATTCCTCATCTCTTTTTCTTTTCATTATTTCTCAAACTTCCTCCCCTTCAGCATAGTTGGCTTTTTTCTTGCAGAAGTGTACCACGCTCACTCACTTCCTGTGCCTCATTCTCACTTCTGAGTCTGAGCTATTTCTTTTGTCAGGAATTCCCTGCCCTCAACCCTCTGTGTTTATCCCAGGTTCATCTTTTAACATTCCTCCATCTGTACCCTATACTCATGCTCATGCCATGATCATCTGTTCTCAGTTCCCTGGACAGTGACTTGTTTTCCACTCACCACCTCACTCTATTTGCCAAGATGTCTCACAACTCCAGACTTAACCCATTCTTTAAGAACCCATCACAAGGGGCACCCGGGTGGCTCAGTTGGCTGAGCATCCAACTCTTGGTTTCGGCTCAGGTCGTGCGTGATATTACAGTTGTGAGATGGAGCCCCACGCCCAGTTCTGAGCTCGGCATAGAGTTTGCTTGATCTACTTTCCCTCTCCCTCTGCCCCCTTTCCCTGCTTGCGCGTACACACTCTCTCCCTCTCTCTCTCAAATAAAATCTTTAAGAAAAATAAAAATAAAAATCACAAGTGTTAACCTAGTCTGGCAAACCTCCGCTAATCTTATCCTCTGAGAAGAATTAAGCAACCCATTGTGTCCCACAGTAACTTGCACTTAGCTAGATTATCTGTTACACTGTCTTGTTTACTTATGTATCTTTCTCCCATATTAGTTTCTACATTTTTTGAGTGTATGAAGCCATTGGGTCTTACTCATCTTTTAGTATTCATCAACAGATACTTGTTGAGTGAGTGAATGAATTAATGAATTTGGGGTGATTGGAAAACTTTTCCTTAGCTTAGAATCATTGAAAATTCACAGAAGCATAGTATATTTAGGACAATGTTCTCAGACTTTTAGCAGTGAAATCCCGTTTCTGATCAATCTTATGCAGAACTCAAAATGAAATGGAAAGTATAAGCTGGTATGTGAATGTGTTTCTTTGTGGTGAGTAAATGGACAAGGTCAAGCAGATATAACTCAATTTAAAGAGTTTCATATTTTATAATGATAAAAGGAGATCTTAATGTGTGCCTGTTTTGTTTTTTCATAATAGGAGGCCAGTATTATCAGTCTTGTCCATAATAGAATTATTTGTAAGGCTGAAAAATTAGGTTTTCCATTAAAAAAAAAAAAAGTTCTTCAGTGTTACAGTCTTCTCTAATATTCATCAGAGTGCATCTATTTATACAGCCTCTATATGATTACAGTTACCTGTCAAACAAGAAGACTATTTTTGTTACATAAGCCGTCACACAATCTTTAGATGGTAATTAAAAAAACATGCTCACACAAATAAAAACTTATACATAAATCTTCATAGAATCATTATTCAATATAATAGCTAAAGGGTGGAAGTGTTCTTCAACTAACGAACGGATGAATACAGTGTGGTATATAGCCATATAGTGGGGGATATTATTTGGCAAGAAAAGGAAAAGAAGTACCACATTCAGGATGCCTGGGTGGCTCAGTTGGATAAGCATCTGCCTTCACCTCCGGTCATGATTCCAGGGTCCTGGGATCGAGTCCCACATCAGGCTCCTTGCTCAGCAGGAAGCCTGCTTCCCCCTGTGCCTGCCGCTCCCCCTGCTTGTCCTCTTTCTCTCCCGCTCTCTGACAAATAAGTAAATAACATCTTAAGAAAAAACTATAAAAAAAAAAGAAATAACCATATTCATTACTACAGCACTGATGAACCTTGAAAGCATTATGCTAGATGAAAGAAACCAGTCACAAGAGATTACATGTATTAGTACATTCTTATGAAATGTCCAGAATAGGCAAATCTATAAAGATAGAAAATATGTAAGTGGTTGCATACGGCTGGAAAGAAATGAGGAATGATTGCTAATTGGTATGAATTTTATATTATGGATGATGGAAATGTTCTAAAATTGTGATGGTTGTATAACTCTGTGAATAGAATAAAAATCATTGAATTATATACTTTAAATGGATGTATTATATGTGAATTATATCTCAAAATTGTTAAAGATGTATTGAGCAGTCATTTAATGTGGCTTGTAAAATAGTCTGATGTCACAGGGTTACAGCTTTAGGCAGCTCTTGGTAAGTAAAATATTCATGACTATTGCACTAGTTTCTTTCCCTTTTTTATGCCCCCCCCCACTTCCGGGCATTTTTATGAGAAGGGAGGTGAAAGAAAGAATGAAAATAATCCAGTTAGCAACACTTAGCCACTTAGCAATGGCTGTCCGAAAAGTTTTTAAATTGAGAATATTTTCCCTGAAAGGAAGTTTGTGAGATTTGGTATTCCTTAATTAAGTTAGTTTATATTTGCTGATAGGTTTCTCATTTCACCAAACTATTGTGTCGGCATTCCGTGTAATTTTCTCTTAAAGTTACTGGATATGTTTAAAGGATAGATAATTTTGTTCATCTCAGTAGACTCTGTGTGTGTGTGCATGTAGTTGACACACCAGTGTTAATTAGTTTCGGGTATGTGACATAACAGGCAATGTAGTCAGTGGTATTGTGATGGTGCTGCATGAAGACTGTCTTAAAGAATACAGTGCTAATGTTAAGTCAGATTAAAGTTCAAAGTTGGGAGATTTTAGACGTTTATTTCGTGTACTGAATACTAAAATAATACTAGATGTTGTGAAACTTATAATTGAAACAAAGCTTGCTGTTGCCCTTTAGTTTACAGACTATTTGGGATTGATGTCAATGATTTTTTATTTCTCTTTTTTAATAGGTCACTACTGTTTTTAATGAAGTCACATCGTCTTTCAATTTAAATCCTCAAGTGTTACAGCAGTTAGATAGTAAACGACAGCAAGTCCACATGACAGTTACAGAGACCAACCAGGAGTGGCAAGTGCTGCAGTTGAGAGTGCATACTTTTGCTGCATGTGCAGTTGTGAGTTTGCAGCAGCTTCCAGAGAAATTAAATCCTATCATAAAGCCTTTAATGGAGACAATTAAAAAAGAAGAGAATACACTAGTGCAAAACTATGCAGCTCAGTGCATAGCAAAGCTGCTTCAGCAGTGTACAACAAGGACACCCTGCCCCAATTCAAAAATTATTAAAAACCTCTGTAGTTCACTTTGTGTGGACCCATATCTAACTCCTTGTGTCACATGTCCAGTACCAACACAAAGCGGCCAGGACAATTCTAAAGGTATATATCTAAACCTACATTTGGAGTAGAGAATTAGCCATTTAAATTTGTTCTCATTTACTGTAGGTATCATTTAAGCATAGATCCAGTTTGTGTGTGAGCTTTTTCCCATTTTGCATGTTGGTAATCAAATAACAACTGTCTAAACTCAGACTATTCATAAAGGACCTGAAAGACCTGATATTTCATATAAGATGACTGAAATCTATGAAACCGTTGTTAACCCTTGCCCTCTCTTTCCAGACCATCATTATAAAGTTTTACTGTTTATGGGGCTAGAAAACTTAATGTATCAAATGTTGAATAAAAATTCTTCCTATAAAACTTAGGTTTCTCTAATTTAGTGCATGTCTTATAAGTGAACTCTTATTACCTTTAGCAAATAATGTATAGCCATTCTGATTTCACCTGGAAAATAAGAATTGCTCTCTGCAGGCTAGTATCAAGGACCGATGTTTCTTTACATGCCTTAGTCCTATATGATTTATTTTTTGTTTATAAGATTTTGGAAAAGCAAATTATTCAAATTGTAATAGATTTACAACTTTGGTGCAGTGTAGGTCTTAAAAAAACATGAACAAACAAAGGAGGAAAGTGGCATTTTGAATATCCTCATCTTAAAACTGTAATATATAATATATCATATCATATATCTCCCTCCCTCCCCTACCGCCAACCCCTAGTGTTATTTGATCCAGTAATATTTTACAGTGGTTGATATTTCTGAATTTATGGTGACTGTGGACATCTCTTTTAGAACTTGCTTGCAGTGTTTTTTATTGTTTTTTTTTATGCCTAGAAGCATTCATTTTTCTAAAATTATTGTACTTCAGTCAAAATCATTCTTGCATGTTATAGTTCTTGTTAACATGATTCTACAATTTTATATTAAGTATGGTCCTATGCAAATATCAAAACATTTAATGTTGTAAATGACTATTTTGTTACCATTTCATTGGCTAAAGAAAATGTCATTGGCTTATAAAAATTGAGACTGAAAAACATAGTTTTAAAAATATGTCATATCACTTTTGGAGCAGGAAGTATTTGGGCACCTATATTACTCTTAAAAAGTTATTTAACTTTCTTCCTTTTAGGATCCAACTCCGAAAAAGATGGTATGCACCATACGGTCACCAAACACAGAGGTATAATTACACTCTACAGGCATCAGAAAGCTGCTTTTGCTATCACAAGTAGGCGAGGTCCTACCCCCAAAGCAGTAAAAGCGCAAATAGCAGATCTTCCTGCAGGAAGTAGTGGAAATATCCTTGTTGAACTTGATGAGGTAAATAGTTGTTTTGGGTTTTTCTGACTACTCTGAATTTTATTTTATTTTTTTTTTTTTTAAAGATTTTATTTATTTATTTGACAGAGATAGAGACAGCCAGTGAGAGAGGGAACACAAGGGGGGAGTGGGAGAGGAAGAAGCAGGCTCACAGCAGAGGAGCCTGATGTGGGGCTCGATCCCACAACGCCGGGATCACGCCCTGAGCCGAAGGCAGACGCTTAACCGCTGTGCCACCCAGGCGCCCCTACTCTGAATTTTAAACAAATACCTTATAGATTGAGAGCTAAATTGTCATATGAGCCTCCATTATTATATTTTTATATTTTTAAGTGATAGAACTGGAATTAATCTTGTGTAGTTACCCGCACAACATGATCCAGAAAAACTGCAAACTTCTTCAAATTTCTGTTGGTACTTAGTTTATAGGTGTTAAATAATTATCACCTGCTTGGCTTTTAGTCAGCCTGGAATTTATTAAATGTGTGATATGAGGTAGGGATCTAAATATATTTTTCCATATGAACAGTTAGTTATCCACTGTTGAATCCTTTCCTCCCTGACTTAAAATGGCATCTCTGTTATATGTCATGCTTCATATAGGTGAGTATCTGTTTGGGCTTTCTTTTCTGTTTCAGTGGTCTACTTGTCTACAGTACAGTCTTCTTTAAGGACAATTAAAAAGTGTTTTTTGAAATGTTTATAGTCATAGTATTAACGGTGGAATGATGCTCTAGGAAGCTCCTTTGGTTAGCATGACATAGAAACTTACCTGAGTTCAGCATAAACTATCAATGCTAAAAGATGTGTGTCTAATATATTTCTGTAAAATATGAATATTTTAAGTTTCTTTTAAATAAAAATCACTTTCTTATCTGTATTTCTTTTAAAATATTCTATGAATGAGTTTTTTTCTCTGATCCTATTCTTCCCATAATAATTTTAATAAAAACTTTACTGTGATTTTGGAATTTATATCTATGTTTTACATAGTTCTTCCTTTACTTAAAAAATAATTGTAAAAATGTATGCATCTTTCTGGAGGGACAGTTTTTTTGTATTACAATGAAATTATTGACAAGTAAGAGGTTATTAATCTTGTAATTAGATTAAACAGATGCTTTTATTGTATTCTTTAAGTGAATAAAAATATAAGGACAGATTGTTTTATCTCCTTATTTTCTCCCTGGCTGGTAAGTTTCTTTGGGGCAGGGAGAAGGTAAAGAACCATCACTTAGAACTACCTCTAGAAACTGCATATTCTTCTTTTCCTTACTTTTCAGCTCCAAAGAAGTATTTTACTTTTGATGGAAAAATCTAGTGTGGGGTTTTATGCCCATGTAAATTTAATTATTAAAAGACATTTATAGTGATAAATATGTTTATAGTTGCTTAATTGGTTAATGGTAACACCATGAATTCTTAAATGGTGACTTTTAAATTCTGTTAATAAAATTTCAAATCCATTATACTTTTTTTTTTTTAAACTCTCTTATTAACTAACATTTCATTTTAGGCCCAGAAGCCTTACCTGGTACAGCGAAGAGGAGCTGAATTTGCCTTGACGACTATAGTGAAGCATTTTGGTAGTGAAATGGCAGTGAAGTTGCCACACCTCTGGGACGCTATGGTTGGTCCACTGAGGAATACAATTGACATAAATAATTTTGGTGTGTACATATTTTTCTGAGTTGGACTTTGAAAAATTATTTGCAAGGTGATACACACTTAAATCAATATATTTTAATAGATGGAAAGTCCCTCTTGGAAAAGGGAGATGGTCCTGCCCAAGAATTGGTGAATTCTCTGCAAGTTTTTGAAACAGCAGCAGCCTCAATGGATTCTGAGCTTCATCCCTTGGTAACTAACTAATGCAAGTGTAGTTTTCTTCTAATAAAACAAGTGATTTTATTAAAAAGTCTTAAGGCTTAAAATGTATAACTTTGGTGTCATCCCTAGTAATTGCATTTTCTTTTATGTGGTATAACTAGAGTCCTTTATTGACAGCACATTTCTTTTTTCTTTTTTTTCTTTTTTTTAAAGATTTTATTTATTTATTTGACAGAGATAGAGACAGCCAGCGAGAGAGGGAGCACAAGCAGGGGGAGCGGGAGAGGAAGAAGCAGGCTCATAGTGGAGGAGCCTGATGTGGGGCTCGATCCCATAACGCCGGGATCACGCCCTGAGCCAAAGGCAGATGCTTAAGCGCTGTGCCACCCAGGCGCCCCCGACAGCACATTTCTTGTGGGCTTTGTGGCAGAGTTGGGTGCATGAATGTTAGAAAACTCACTTTGAGAGCTTTGAATATGGAGCAGTGGGGACAGGGCTCTGATGACACAGAAGCCAGGTGTAAACGGAAAGAAAGTTACAGCCCTGTTAATTTATGCCATATTTAGTAATACAGCTCCAAGAAAGGAAGAGCACAGGTAATAACACTTCTTCCTAAGATAAGTGTAAAGGTAGAGGTAGAGGAAGTTACCTGCCTGAGATGAAGCTAGTCAGTGACAAAGAAAGAACACTGGTTTGTGTTTTTTTGACTATTAAATATTTCTTTAAAAAAAAAAATTGTGACCGAGGGAGGAGAAAAATAGACTAGAGAGTTAAATATCTGGTTTTTCCATAGAAGGAAGCAGTATTCTTTCCATGTAACTGCAGTAAGAACTCTGCAATTTATAGTGCTGTTATGTGTGCTAGCTCCAATTCCCTATTCATATCTAACAGAAAAGGGTGAATCTAGAAGAAAAAGAGCAGCCCTTTTCTGTTTATATATAGTAATGAAGTTACATCTTTTTACTTGTTAAATTTTGCTGATTTATCATTAGAGAAGGGCAGAATCCATCTGTGTGCTCTCACCCTTCTGTGATCAGCTTAACATTCGTCTGAGCTGTAAGGTCAGCATGGACCTGACTCTCATTAAGATTAATCCTGGTACTCCATGCAGTAGGCATTTATTAATGAGATATATCATGTTCTTGTGATCATAATGCCTATGGTAAGCCAGGAACTGAAAGTGGGAAATAGCTACCAAAGGATGGTGCCTAGAGCAAGATCAGGATCACTCAACCCAGTGAATAGAAAGTATATATCTAGGGGTGCCAGGCTGGCTCAGTTAGAAGAGCATGTGACTCTTGATCTTGGGGTCATGAGTTCAAGCCCCACATTGGGTGTAGAGCTTACTTGAAAAAAAACCAAAAAACAAAAAAGCATATGTACCTAAACCTAAGCCAGAGCTACCAAACTGGGAGGGGACTGGTGTTGTGTCATTTCTGCAACCTCAGGAGGATCTTACAGGTACCTTTTGATGTGCACCCTGATGCCTTAAGAGAAAAGGAACAGAGGAGAAGTTATGCACCTTTAATTTTAAAAAGAGTTTCAGTACCTTAGGTTGGGTTTAGATTAATTTTTTATTGAGGATGTTTGGCAATAATGGTTGAGGTAATTGGAGATATTCTTGGATTTAGTCATTTAGAATATCAAGATCCTCTGAGTATGGGCTATAATAGTTATATTTTAAACAGTAGATCCCCTAATGAATATTCTGATTGTCTTAAACTTTTTCTTTTAGTTGGTACAGCATTTGCCTCATCTTTATACGTGCCTTCAGTATCCCAGCACTGCAGTGAGGCACATGGCTGCTCGTTGTGTAGGCGTCATGAGCAAAATAGCTACCATGGAAACAATGAATATTTTTTTGGAGAAGGTTCTTCCATGGCTGGGAGCAATTGATGACAATATCAAACAAGAGGGTGCAATTGAAGCACTTGCATGTATCCTTTTTTATTTTTACAAACTTTAGAAATTATGTTCATTTTATTTAAGGATGACTAAAATAAAATTCATTAATTCATTTAAATATTCATACATAACTTGTCTTATTCCAAAAAGAAAACTACTTTGTTATATCTTATTTTGAAGTATCTTTATATTACATTATAAATACATTAAAATGTATTTACATTTTATTTTGAAAATTTTTACACGGAGAGTTTGAAGAACTCTTAATTTTAAGAGATCTTTTTTAATAGGCAAAAATAATTTTAGGTACTTTATGAAATGTATTTCTAATAACTGATCTATTGGTTTATAATCAGTGTTGTATTAGTACTAATCAGACACTCTATGTAGTCTGTATTTTATAAACATACTATACTTTCAACGTTCATTATGTGGGTGGAAAATGACTAACTGTACTAAATAACTAGAAATATACAGGCATGCTTTTTGCTATGGGTACAGCATCCATTGACATTCTTTAACTTGAAGTATCTGAAAGATATTTCTAAGAGTAAGAAATATGGGTGGAGATTAAATCAGTAGAAACTCTGGTTCAGAAATGCTTTGGATTGCAGGAGGACTGAACTTACTGGGCCCAGCTGTGTCCAGTTGATGATTGTCCAGATCCTAGTTGGATATTTGGAATTAATCTTTGAGTGACATTGAATTCTCCCTTGCTTGCAGTGTTACTCATTTTATTTTGGTACTGGAATTCTAGCAACTTGCAAGAATTTCACTGTGAGAAAAACCTGATTAAAACTTCCTCCGTCCTCTTTCAGGTGAAAAACCTAATTTTATAGACTTAATCAAGAGAAAGTTACATAGTATTTACAAAGGAGGAACAGTTTACAAATGCTGTTATAATTGAATCATAGATTTCAAGGGACAGTCTATTCCCTCATGATATAGATGAGAAAATGGAGAACCATTTTAGAAGTTAAAATCTTGATATATCAGTTTGTGAAAACATTTACCTCAGAACAGTTTGGAAATTTCCTTAATAACTTACTCAGGTGTAATGGAACAACTGGATGTTGGTATTGTTCCATATATTGTCCTTTTAGTTGTGCCTGTGTTGGGAAGAATGAGTGATCAGACAGACAGCGTAAGATTCATGGCTACACAGTGCTTTGCAACACTAATTAGACTCATGCCACTTGAGGTAAGTTGAAATACTTGTTTTACAGACTTAATGTTTTCTATAACTTCATCTGTAATAATTGTAACTCTTTTAAAACAATGTCAGGTTAAAAAAATCGTGAATATGTTTATTTTTCCAAGCACTAGGAATCTTATACTTTAATGGATGGAGATATATATGGAGATATATATATATATATATATATATATAGAGAGAGAGAGAGAGAGAGAGAGAGAGAGATATATATGTACGTATGGATATATATATATATATATATATATGTTTTTAACATAGGGTTTTAAGTAAAACTATCATTCCTAAAAGAATGATCATTTATTGATGCTATTCTAGAAACAGAATTACTGTTCCTAAGTATCCCTGGTAACATCTAGGTAAAGAATCTGTGCCAACGTTTACATGAAAGGTAAATGTGAGAGATGGTAAAAGAAAGTGTAAAAAGCAAATGAAGTGTCTGTGGGAGTGTGGAGAAAGCAGACTAGAAGGTTGGTTGGAGAATTTTGGAGTATATTCATGGGCCAGAAATAAAATATGTGGCCAGTACAGGAAATAAAAGCAGCTTGAAGCAAGGGAAGGACCAGGACCCTGCCACCAAACTGCTTAAAATATTTCGATGGGATTTTTATAATAAAGGAAATAAGTAGATACACAGTTGATCCATGTTTTAGTATCAGTACTTCTCTTTTTTGGCCAAATAGTATTCCATTGTGTGAATGTACCACATTTTGTTTATCCACTCACCAGTTGATGGACTTTTGGATTATTACCACCTTTTGACTATCACAAGTAATGCTATGATGAACATGCACTTACAAGTCTTTGTGTGGGTATATGTTTTTATTTTTTTTTATTTTTTTATTTTTTTAAAGATTTTATTTATTTATTTGACAGAGATAGAGACAGCCAGCGAGAGAGGGAACACAAGCAGGGGGAATGGGAGAGGAAGAAGCAGGCTCATAGCGGAAGAGCCTGATGTGGGGCTCGATCCCACAACACCGGGATCACGCCCTGAGCCGAAGGCAGACGCTTAACCGCTGTGCCACCCAGGCGCCCCTGTTTTTATTTCTTTTGAGCAGATATCTAGAAATGGAATTACTGGGTCATATGATGTTGAACTTTTTGAGAAATTGCCACTGTTTTCCAAAGTAACCGTACCATTTTAGATTCCTACCGCAAACTATGACCATAAGTTGGATAGCTTCTATAAAAAAAAGTTCAGCTATGCCTGCTGAAGTTGAAGATTCCCATCCCAATAACTCAGCAAATTCATCCTAGATATATAGCCTACAGAAATTCATACACATGAACCAAGACATATCTTCAAGAATATTTATCATAGCATTATTTGTAGTAGTCTAAGACCACTCAAATATTCATCATTGGTAGAGTAAATATGTTAACTGGATGATAGTGGTGATGATGATACTACAAAAAATGAACAAAGTAGAAACACAACAATATATTAATTTTTAACATAAGGTTTATTTTTTATGAAGTTCAAAAATAGTTAAAAGTACATGTGATACAGGGGCACCTGGGTAGCTCAGTCATTAAATGTCTGCCTTTGGCTCAGGGCGTGATCCTGGCGTTCTGGGATCGAGCCCCATATCAGGCTTCTCCACTGGGAGCCTGCTTCTTCCTCTCCCACTCCCCCTGCTTGTGTTCCCTCTCTCGCTGGCTGTCTCTCTCTCTGTCAAATAAATAAATCTTTAAGAAAAAAAAAAAGTACATGGGTTGCAAACTTAGGTGATAAAGGCATAAGAAAAGTAAGAAAGAGATTGCCATGAAAGTCAGTAAAGTGATTACCTCTAGGGGAAAGGAGAGTGGCTTGTCACTGAGAAGGAGCATATGGGATCTTCTAGGATTGTGGCAGAGCTATTTTTTTTTTGATCTGGTAATGGTTATAAAGTTGTTTTATAAAACTGTACATTTATTTATATATTTCTCTATATGGTTTATTCCACAATAAAAAGTAATAAAATAACTACCATGACAAAAAAAAAAATACTAGACTTGGGTGCCTGGGTGGCTCAGTGGGTGAAGTGCCTGCCTTTGGCTCAGGTCATGATCCTAGAGTCCTGGAATCGAGCCACGCATCAGGCTCCCTGCTCAGCAGGAAGTCTGCTTCTCCCTCTGCCCTTTACCCCACTTGTGTTCTCTCTCTCTCAAATGAATAAATAAATCTTTAAAAAATACTAGACTACTGTATTGAAAGACACAAGTCATTTCCAGAATAGTTTCCATCCTCTGCTTCCTAGGTCTTATTAGTATTTTTAAATTCTTGGTCCTTGCATCATCTTATTTGTAAACTGAATTTGTTCTCTTTGGCTCTTTTCTGCTTTGGAATCAGTGAGTGATAGGAAACCATGATGTATTCTTTGAGGAAAAGAGTAGATGCTAAAAACAGTGTTTTAGGGAAACTAACAGCTGAAAGCTGTTAGGAAAATTAGTTTAGTAGCTATTTATGGATTAGAATGGAAGTACCCCAAAACAGAGCCCAATCCACTATGAGGTGATAAAGTCTTTTTTAGATTTTATTTTTAAGTAATCTCCATGCCCAGTGTGGGGCTTGAACTTAAAACCCCACGATCAGGAGTCACATGTTCCCCCAACTGAGCTGGCCAGTTGCTAGAATCTTTTTTTTTTTTTTAAGGGGAGACTGACAATATTTGATAAACAGATTGTCAAAGTAAAGAGACTTTGACCTTTACAGATTGAGAAGAGATTGGTAAAATTCTCTTTAATGTCAAAAATACAAGAATGTGCTCTGTATTTTACTTTTGGCCATGATAGAAACACAGGGACCAGGGCACCTGATGGGCTCAGTTGGTAAAGCATGCAACTCTTGATCTCAGGGTTGTAAGTTCAAGTCCCACATTGGGTGTACAGTTACTTAAAAATAAGATCTTCAAAAGAAAAAAGACAACCAGATATATCTTCCCATCTTAACTAGAAGACGAAACAAAATGAATCAGGTAGTGGTTTTCAGATATTAAACAACAAGCAACATAGGATAGTGATTCATGAGAGAAGAGAAACAAATGAATTGTCCTAGCTTGCTGCCTGGAGTGAGTTTCCAGGCCATAGGATAGGGAAGTAAAACTTAAGCAGAGCCTCACAGTCTCACCAAGTTGAATGATCAAGAGTTCAGAGTGTAGGTAGGACAAGATGGCTAGAATTTGCAAGGCAGAGTACCCAAGAAGTAGTAGTGGCATGGAGAAGAAACTCCAGAAGTCACACCAGGGCTGAGTATCTGGGCATATTTATATTTGAGACTAGAAGAAAAGGATGATTGAAGGCATAGGTGGAGCTCACAACAGGCCAGGAATAGTTTGTGTTTCCACCAAGCTGAATCAGAAGACCTTCCACCATTTAGAGCATTAATTATAGTCCTTAGAAGTATATTGCCTGTGTAGTGGGATCAATTAGCCCTTAGCAAAATGTTTATTTGGACCTACCTTAAGAAAGCTTTAAAATAAGCCTTAAAGGGGGGATTAAAATGATTTCAAATAACTTCAACTGCATCCTAGAAAATAACTCTAAAATAGTAAAACCAAAAAATCCAGCACCCAACAACGTAAATGATGTTTAGCACCCATCAAAAAATGGCCAGGTATGATAATATATCCAATAACATCAGAAAAGTCAGTCAATAGAAACAGACCCTGAAATGACCCAGATAATAGAAATAGTAGACAAGGACAGTAAAATATACCCCATATGTTCAAGAAAGTAGAGAAAAGCATGAATGTAATGAGCAAAATGGAAGATAAAAGAACAAATCGAACTTCTTGAGATGGAAAAAATACAATTATAAATAAAAACAATTATAAATAATATTATAAATTATATTAGATTTATATAATATTATAAATACAATTATAAATAAAAACACTGGATGGAATTAATAGCAGATTAAAATTAATAGCAGATAAAAAATTACTGAGTTTGAAGATGTGGCAGTAGAAACAATATCATGCAAGTATATTCCTGTTCCACTCTGTCTTGATTTCCTCTGTTACATCTTCACAGAAAGAACATGTACTTTTCTGAAATACACACTGAGGAGGATTCAGGGAATATCAGCCTTGATTTTGACAAAAGCTCTAATTCCCTGCACTATTAGTAACTGTTACTGATTTTATAGGAATTGGAATGAGGAAGATACTCATAGGAAAGTTTCCTGGCACTGAATAAAATTTATGACTCTTGGGCTTAGGGTTTGCGTTGGTAGGAAATGGACCTCGTTATATGGCCTTATAGCTGGTTGTCACCTATTAAAAATTCCATGAAGACAGATGTTTGAAACTTTTGTTATTTCTTTGTAAAGCATTGTGCAGAAAGGGCTCATTTTGATGATTATCATTATGCTATTAGATGTGCTAAAGTGTTAGTTTCTATCTTACTAGATAGAGTTAATTCCAAAACCTTCTGAAAATATAATGGGTAGTTATTTTTAAGACTCAGTGTACACATCTCATTCCTCCAATACTATTTCTCATGTTATATGGAATATATATTTTAATTGACTTTAATTAAAATTCTGTTTCCAGAATTTTACATTTCTTTCTCTACCACCATCCCCCCTACCGAATTTGACATTTCTTAACTTCAGAGACACCACAGGGCAGTAGTTTTCAAATTTTTCGGTCTGAGGATCTCATTACATTCTTAAAAACTGAAGACCCCAAAGACCTTTTATCATATTTTCTATAATAGAAATTAAAACTGAGAAATGTAAAAAAGATTTATTAATTCATTTAATAAACTCATTAGATGTTACCATCAGTAACATTTTTAAATGGAAAATAACTTTTTTTCTAAAATGAAAATACATTCGTGAGAAGAGTGATATTGTTTGACGTGTCAATATCTCTTTTATGCCTGGCCCAACAGTAGATAGCATGATTCTTTTTCTTTCTTTTTTTTCAATTAACATATAATGTATTGTTTCGGGGGTACAGGTCTGTGATTCATCAGTCTTACACAGTATTTGCAGCGCTCACCATAGCACATACCCTCCCCAGTGTCCATCACCCAGCCACCCCATCCCTCCCATCCCCCTCCACTCCAGAAACCCTCAGTTTGTTTCTTGAGATTAAGAGTCTCTTATGGTTTGTCTCCTTCTCTGGTTTCATCTTGTTTGATTTTTTTCCTCTCTTCCCCTATGATCCTCTGCCTTGTTTCTCAAATTCCACATATTAGTGAGATCATATGATAATTATCTTTCTCTAATTGACTTATTTTCACTTAGTATAATACCCTCTAGTTCCATCCACACAGTTGCAGATGGCAAGATTTCTTTTATCTTTTCTTTTTGATGGTTGCAAAATATTTCATTGTATATATATACACCACATTTTCTTTATCCATTCATCTGTCGTTAGACATCTAGGCTCTTTCCATGGTTTGGCTATTGTGGACACTGCTGCTATAACATTGGGGTGCGTGTGCCCCTTCGGATGACTACATTTGTATCTTTGGGGTAAATACCCAGTATAGTGTAATTGCTGGGTTGTAGGGTAGCTCTATTTTCAACTTTTTGAGGAACCTCCATACTGTTTTCCAGAGTGGTTGTACCAGCTTGCATTCCCACCAACAGTGTAAGAGGGTACCCCTTCTCCACATCCTCACCAACATCTGTTGTTTCCCTCTTAATTTTAGCCATTCTGACTGGTGTGAGGTAGTGTCTCATTGTGATTTTGATTTGTATTTCTCTGATGCTGAGTGATATTGAACACTTCTTCATGTGTCTGTTGGCCATTTGGATGTCTTCTTTGCAGAAATGTCTGTCATGTCTTCTGCTCATTTCTTGATTGGATTATTTGTTTCTTGGGTGTTGAGTTTGATAAGTTCTTAATAGATTTTGGATACTAGCCCTTTATGTGATGTCTTGCAAATATCTTCTCCCATTCTGTCGGCTGTCTTCTGGTTTTGTTGACTCTTTCCTTTGCTGCACAGAACCTTTTTATCTTGATGAAGTCCCAGTAGTTCATTTTTGCCTTTGCTTCCCTTGCCTTTGGTGATGTGTCTAGGAAGAAGGTGCTGCAGCTGAGGTCGAAGAGATTGCTGAGTTCTCCTCTAGGATTTTGATGGATTCCTGTCTCACATTGAGGTCTTTCATCCATTTTGAGTCTATTTTTGTGTGTGGTGTAAGGAAATGGTCCATTTTCATTCTTCTGCATGTGGCTGTCCAGTTTTCCCCAACACCATTTGTTGAAGAGACTATCTTTTTTCCATTGGATATTCTCTCCTGCTTTGTCGAAGATTAGTTGACCATAGAGTTGAGGGTCCATTTCTGGGCTCTCTATTCTGTTCCATTGATCTGTGTGTCTGTCTTTGTGTCAGTATCATACTGTCTTGATGATTACAGCTTTGTAATAGAGTTTGAAGTCTGGAATTATGATGCCTCCACCTTCGGTTTTCTTTTCCAACATTCCTTTGGCTATTCGGGGTCTTTTCTGTTTCCATACAAATTTTAGGATTATTTGTTCCGTTTCTGTGAAAAAAGTTGATGGTGTTTTGATAGGGATTGCATTAAATGTGTAGATTGCTCTAGGTAGCGTAGACATTTTCACAATATTTGTTCTTCCAATCCATGAGCATGGAACGTTTTTCCATTTCTTTGTGTTTTCCTCAATTCCTTTCATGAATATCCTATAGTTTTCTGAGTATGGATTCTTTGCCTCTTTGGCTAGATTTATTCCTAGGTATTATGGTTTGGGGTACAATTGTAAATGGGACCAACTCCTTAATTTCTCTTTCTTCTGTCTTGTTGTTGGTGTATAGAAATGCAACTGATTTCTGTACATTGATTTTATATCCTGCCACTTACTGAATTCCTGTATGAGTTCTAGTAGTTTTGGGGTGGAGTCTTTTGGGTTTTCCACATAAAATAGCATATCATCTGCAAAGAGTGAGAGTTTAACTTCTTTGCCAGTCTGGATGCCTTTTATTTCTTTTTGTTGTCTGATTGCTGAGGCTAGGACTACTAGTACTGTGTGGAACAGCAGCAGTGATAGTGGACATCCCTGCCATGTTCCTTACCGTAGGAAAAAAGCTCTCAGTTTTTCCCCAATTGAGAATGATATTCACTGTGGGCTTTTCATAGATGGCTTTTATGATATTGAGGTATGTACCCTCTATCCCTACACTGTGAAGAGTTTTAATCAAGAAAGGATGCAATACTTTGTCAAATGCTTTTTCTGCATCAATTGAGAGGATCATATGGTCTTGTTCTTTCTTTTATTAATGGTAGTGTATCACATCGATCGATTTGCAGATTTTGAACCCACCTTGCAGCCCAAGAATAAATCCCACCTGGTCGTGGTGAATAATCCTTTTAATGTACTGCTGGATCCTATTGGCTAGTATTTTGGTGAGAATTTTTGCATCCATGTTCATCAGGGATATTGGTCTGTAATTCTCCTTTTTTGTTGGAGTCTTTGTCTGGTTTGGGGATCAAGATAATGCTGGCCTCATAAAATGAGTTTGGAAGTTTTCCTTCCATTTCGATTTTTTGGAACAGTTTCAGAAGAGTAGGTATTAATTCTTCTTTAACGTTTGGTAAAATTCCCCTGGGAAGCTATCTGGCCCTGGGCTCTTGTTTGTTGGGAGATTTTTGATTACTGCTTCAATTTCCTTGCTGGTTGTAGGTTTGTTCAGGTTTTCTATTTCTTTCTGGTTCAGTTTTGGTAGTTTATACGTCTCTAGGAATGCATCCACTTCTTCCAGATTGTCTGATTTGTTGGCATATAGTTGCTTATAATATGTTCTTATAATTGTATTTCTTTAGTGTTGGTTGTAATCTCTCTTCTTTCATTCATGATTATATTTATTTAGGTCCTTTCTCTTTTCTTTTTGGTAAGTCTGGCCAGGGGTTTATCAATCTTACTAATTCTTTCAAAGAACCAGCTCCTACCAGTTTCATTGATCTGTTCTTTTTGGTTTCTATTTCATTGATTTCTGCTCTGATCTTTATTATTTCTCTTTTCCTGCTGGGTTTAGGGTGTATTTGCTGTTCTTTCTCCATCTCCTTTAGGTGTAAGGTTAGGTTGTATATTTGAGGCCTTTCTTATTTCTTGAGAAAGGCTTGTATTGCTATATACTTTCTTCTCAGGACCACCTTTGTTGCCTCCCAAAGATTTTGAACAGTTGTGTTTTCATTTTGTTTCCATGAATTTTTTAAATTCTTCTTTAATTTTCTGGTTGACCCATTCATTCTTTTGTAGGATGCTCTTTCACCTCCATGTATTTGAGTTCTCCCCAACTTTTCTCTTGTGATTAAGTTCAAATTTCAAAGCATTGTGGTCCAGAAATATTCAGGGAATGATCCTAGTCTTTTGGTACTGGTTGAGACCTGATTTGTGACCCAGGATGTGATCTATTCTCAAGAATGTTCCATGTGCGCTAGAGAAGAATGTGTATTCTGTTGCTTTGGGATGGAATGTTCTGAATATATCTGTGAAGTCCTTCTGGTCCAATGCGTCATTTAAAACCCTTATTTCCTTGTTGATGTTTTGCTTAGATGATCTGTCCATTTCAGCAAGGGGGGTGTTAAAGTCCCTTACTGTTATTGTATTATTGTCAATGTTTTTTTTTATTTTGTTATTAATTAGCTTATATAATTGGCTGACCCCATGTTAGATCTTCTTGTTGGATAGACCCTTTATGATATAATGTCCTTCCTCATCTCTTATTATATAGTCTTTGATTTAAAATCTAATTTGTCTTATATAAGGATTGCCACCCCAGCTTTCTTTTGATGTCCATTAGCATGGTAAATGGTTTTCCACCCCCTACTTTAAATCTGGAGGTGTCTTTGGGTCTAAAATGAGTCTCCTGCAGACAGCATATCAATGGATCTTGTTTTTTAAACCAATCGGATACCCTGTGTCTTTTGATTGGGGCATTTAGCCCATTTATATTCAGGGTAACTATTGAAAGATATGAATTTAGTGCCATTGTATTGCCTGTAAGGTGACTGTTACTGTATACTGTTTCTGTTCCTTTCTGGTCTACGTTACTTTTATGGTCACTCTTTGCTTAGAGAACCCCTTTCAATATTTCTTGCAGGGCTGGTTTGGTGATCACAGATTCTTTTAGTTTTTGTTTGTCTGGAAGCTTTTTATCTGTCCTTCTATTTTCAATGATAGCCTAGCTGGATGTTAGTATTCTTGGCTGCATTTTTTTTGTTTTGTTTTGTTTTGTTTAGTACCCTAGATAACTTGATTCTTGTATTTGCTTGGGCATTCACTCTGTTGCAAAATGTTTCTTGGGTTGAGGTATATGAAGAAAGTCAAGCCTCAGAGATAGGTAGTTGGAAAAGTGAGCAGTATTTTGACAACCTTTTCAAATAATTGTAGATATTTTTTTATCTGATAGCATACCAAAACTCAAAAGGAGCATACCAAAACTCAAAAGCTTATTAAATTTATATGCAGTGTGGAATCTAAAATCCAATTGATGAATGTAAAATCTCTCTGCATTAAAATTTATTGGTTTATCTTTTATCCACACATGTTTTTTTTTTTTTTTAAAGATTTTTTATTTATTTATTTGACAGAGAGACAGCTAGCGAGAGAGGGAACACAAGCAGGGGGAGTGGGAGAGGANATGTTTTTTTTTTTTTTTAAAGATTTTTTATTTATTTATTTGACAGAGATAGAGACAGATAGCGAGAGAGGGAACACAAGCAGGGGGAGTGGGAGAGGAAGAAGCAGGCTCATAGCAGAGGAGCCTGATGTGGGGCTCGATCCCGTAACGCCGGGATCACGCCCTGAGCCGAAGGCAGACGCTTAACCGCTGTGCCACCCAGGCGCCCCCACACATGTTTTTTTAACATAAGTCTTGGTCATTTGGAAAATATTGGTTCACTGGGTAATCTAAATCTTTTATGGTATATTGTGTCATAAAATAGCAAAAAATCAGATTCATAGTATCACCAACAGAAATTCTTTTTAAGTATTGGGAAGCTTATACTTATGTTCAAGCTCACAATGCTGTTTCTTTTGGAAGATTGAATTTTATGACTGACAACAAGTTATGTCTGTTGTTTTCCTTGAAGTGACAGATTTATTTTGAGAAAATGTTGGCCATAAAGCCAAGTCAAAATAACTATAGTTTGTCAGTCCATCCAAGTAAAATGTTCTATGAAAAATGGCTCATTCAGATCACAATTTAAACAGTCTCACAAGTGGTTTTCCTCAGCATATTGTATTTCGATAAGCAGGAAAAGTGCTTCATGTGAATTTCACATTTTATTGCGCAGAATGTTAAAAAGATGTGCATTCAAGGGTTGAAGTCTAATAAAATCATTTTTACTGCTTTAAGGGCATTCTTAGGTGAAACTGGCTTAAAAAAATGCTGGTGCATGGCTGTAACACAGTGACTACTGGTACATTTAATGCTGTTGTCTCAATTCTTTCTGAGACATGAGCAATTTTGCCCATCATTATTTTTTCAGCATCAGTGTAAATGTCAACACAGTGAAAAAAGCAAACAGTGTCTTTTTTTATTTCCTTTAATATGAAATAGTTTTGACCTCAGTGATCTTTGAAAAAGTCTTAGGGATTCTGAGGGGTCTGCAGAGTACATTTTGAGAACCAGTACCCTGGGGCATCATAACACTAAAATTGAGAAGCGTCAATAATGGCATTGTATTTAAAATAGTTTACGGCTTGTGTCTGCCTCTTTATCAAGTAATGCCTGGTGTAGGGAAAAAAGTTGCAACTGTGTTCTTTAAAATACCTCAAATGTGTTTATTTAGTAGTCCCATAGCACTTTTATTTTTATTTTTTTAAAGATTTTATTTATTTATTTGAGAGAGAGACAGCCAGCGAGAGAGGGAACACAAGCAGGGGGAGTGGGAGAGGAAGAAGCAGGCTCCCAGCAGAGGAGCCTGATATGGGGCTCGATCCCAGAACGCTGGGATCACGCCCTGAGCCGAAAGCAGATGCTTAACGACTGAGCCACCCAGGCGCCCCCCCCATAGCACTTTTAATACCTGTCAAATTTAAACTCTATTGTCCAGTCTCTAAAATTATTTATTATTGGAGCATACTTCCTCTGCTCCCGCCTCCCTGCTTGTGTGCTCGCTCACGCATTCTTCCTCTCAAATAAAATCTTTTAAAACTATATTACTTATTACTATTACTTATTTTAATTTATTAGTTTTGAATTGTTTTTCTCCATATTTGCATTTTGATAAGATTTGAAATTATTCATAATCTGAGTATGAAAAAATTAACTGTGGTAAATAGTTTTAATACCCTTTTAAAAAAATCGCTTCAGGCAGGCATTCCAGACCCTCCAAATATGTCAGAAGAACTAATCCAATTGAAAGCCAAGGAGCGACACTTTTTGGAGCAATTATTAGATGGGAAAAAATTAGAAAATTACAAAATACCAGTACCAATCAATGCTGAACTCAGAAAATATCAGCAGGTAAAGTTTTATACTTACCTTATAAATAGTGATTATTCCTTTGAATGTCCCTTGAAGAGTTTTTAAAATTGACTTAATGAAAGCTTGTGTTTAGTGTCTTGTACCCATTTGTTTCTCTTTTGTCTATAAAAATAAAGATTTTTGGTCTGTGCATACATGTTTTACAAGAAAAAGTTTTTTATGATCTGTTCACATTTATAATTTTCCTCTTTCTCCCAACCTTTCAGGATGGTGTGAACTGGTTGGCATTTCTTAATAAGTATAAGCTTCATGGAATTCTGTGTGATGACATGGGTTTAGGAAAAACTTTACAGTCCATCTGCATTCTAGCAGGAGATCATTGTCATAGGTAATTTAAACTATTATTTTTTAAAGAGTTTTCAGATGCTATAAAATGCAAACAGGCTATTAATTCATTGTGTTTTATTGTTGTAAAGGGCCCAAGAATATGCAAGATCAAAATTGGCAGAATGTATGCCACTTCCTTCCTTGGTTGTTTGTCCGCCAACGTTAACAGGTCACTGGGTGGATGAAGTAGGTAAATTTTGCTCCAAAGAATATCTCAATCCATTGCACTATACTGGACCTCCTACTGAAAGAATAAGGTAAGAACTATACGACAAAAAAATGTTTAATCTTTTGTTTTAAGAACTTTAGGATAAAATTTATTAAAAATGAATTCTAGGTTTTTTTTGGTTGTTAGAAACTTTAACTTATTTAATAAGAAAGATGAATATACATTATAAAGATATAATCAGTAAGACTCATCAAAATTTAAGGACTTCAGCCATTGTTAACAGTCAGTTGGGTTTTCTAAGTATTTGACCTAGGAATCAAGCCATTCTCTGTGCCCTTCTTGGGAGCCTTGTGATCATAGCATATCTATCTCTTAGAGCTCCCTCATCTCCAAAATGCTTTTGCTTCGCAGTAGCTGCTCTGGCTGCCCTGATACCATAGCATTGCTAGAGTTCTATTAGCTTTACCCTTTCTCTCTTTCACTAGTACATCCTTTATGTTCCTAAATACAAATTTTGAAGAGCAGAATTTCATTGGTTTCAGGTCATCTTTTAAAGCATGGAGAGTCATAGGTTGCTGAATAGTTCATAGATTTGCTGCCCCTCTGTATCTGTAATAGCTAACATATGTTGAGCATTTATTAGCCAGGCATTATTCTTAGTAGTTTCACATTTATGTAAAATTGTGTATTATGTATTTGCACAATCACCATATGAGGTATGGTTATTATTTTTGTTCCCAGTTTGCAAATAAAAGTCTAAGACTTGGGGCCTGGGTCCGAGGTCATAAAGCTAATTAAATGGGCAGAGTGAGGATTTGAACACAGGCAAGTCAACAGCTTGCATTCTTAAAAGACTTTACTGTAGTGTCTGTCAGAATGTATTCATTTAAAAGTACAGAAACTCAAACTAGCTTAAGCAAACAGGAAACTCATTAATTCACTAAATTGAGAATTTCAAGGGTGAATTCTTGCTTCAGGTACATCTAGATTGCTCTCATTTGCTCTTCCTCCCCCTATATAGCTTGTTTTATTGGTCTCTGCAGTCGGTGGATAAGATGACCATAGATAGGGGCACCTGGGTGGCTCAGTAGGTTGAGCATCTGACTCTTGATCTCAGCTCAGGTCTTGATCTTCAGGTCGTGAGTTCAAGCCCCGTGTTGGGCTCCATGGGAGTGTACTTTAAAAATTAAAAAAAAAAAAAAAAAAGGATGACCATAGACAGTCTTAGCCCCACATTCTCCTAACTTGGCAGCTGTTGTAAATAGAGATCTTCCCTCTCCCATCATGATTATATATGGAGATAATGCTAAGTGAAATAAGTCAAGCAGAGAAAGACAATTATCATATGGTTTCACTCATTTATGGAACAGAAGTAGGAAGATCGGTAGGAGAAGAAAGGGATAAAGAAAGGGGGGTAATCAGAAGGGGGAATGAAGCATGAGAGATTATGGACTCTGGGGAACAAACTGAGGGCTTCAGAGGGGAGGGGAGTGGGGGAATGGGATAGGCTGGTGATGGGTAGTAAGGAGGGCACGTATTGCATGGTGCACTGGGGTGTTATATGCAACTAATGAATCATGGAACTTTACATCAAAAACCAGGGATGTACTGTATGGTGACTAACATAATAAAATAAAAAATATAATAATAATATAAATAATAAATAAAAATTAAAATAAAAATAAAATAAAAAATAAAATAAAATAAATAAAAAATAAAAAATTAAAATTAAAATAATAAATAAAATTAAAATTAAAAAAAAAAAGATGACCACAGACAGTCTTAGACCCACATTCTCCTAACTTGGCAGCTGTAGTAAATAGAGATCTTCTCTCTCCCATCATATTATATCAATACTAGAAATGACTGACTGGCCTTGTTTGGGTCATGCTCCCAAACTAGTCTTTGTGGTCTGGGGATAAAATATTGTGAATAGCTCACCCTGATTCAGTGCATCTGTTAGGTGATTAGGGGCACATGTGACTTCCCCTCACCCCCCAGCACAACATGAAGTTTAGAAGGAATAGGGCCTTTAAGGAAGAGGTGTTAGCAAATAAAGTGTCCACCCACCACAGTGTGAATCAGGTACCCATCTCTTTTCTAGTCAGACTGAATTAGGCTAACAAGACCAAGTCAAAAGAAGAACGGTCTTCAAGTGGCAGTGTCATGGATGTAGAGTAAGCAGAAAGGAATGTTGGACTTAGTAGGCACATTGAAAACACCTTGTAAGATGGTAGCAGTCGCATCCCCTTTGAAATTATATTACAGACTTTGCAGGTTCCTTGCTTCCTAATCTTATTTCTTTTTAAATACAGGTTACAGCATCAAGTAAAAAGGCACAATCTGATAGTGGCTTCATATGATGTTGTGAGAAATGACATAGATTTCTTTAGGTAAGAATTAAAATTTTTTTCTTTAGAAAAACTTAGTGTCAGATTTGAAGAGAGTTAGTTAGTATTTTCCTGCCTGAAAGACTCTTCATATAGTTCTTGCCATATACTAAAAGATGCTAAATTTTTTTGCTTATTCTCCCTTAGGAATATTAAATTTAACTACTGTATTCTTGATGAAGGCCATGTCATCAAAAATGGAAAAACAAAATTGTCAAAAGCAGTAAAACAACTGACTGCTAATTATAGGATTATTCTTTCCGGAACACCAATCCAGGTAATTATTTACTGTTCTCTCTCTTTTTATTTGCCATGTGGAAGGAAGGCTGGACATTTGGTAAAGAAGTATTTTTCTTTTCTTTTCTTTTCTTTTTTTCTTTCTTTTTTTTTTTTTAAGTTTATAGGAATGATAATTTCCAGTAATTGTGTTTTATAATTGTTCATTTGGTATGTAACAGTACCTGAGCAAACTGGGTTTTAAAAGCAATATGAAGGGATACGTGGCTGGTGCAGTCGGGTAAGTGACCGATTCCTGGTTTCAGCTTGGGTCATGATCTCAGGGTCATGAGATTGAGCCCCCGCTCAGGGTGGAGCCCACTTGAGATTCTCTTCTCCCTCTGCTCCTCCCTGCCGTGCTTGTGCTCTCTCTCTCTCTCAAATAAATAAATCTCTTTTTTTAAGATTTTATTTATTTGAGAGAGAGCACAAGCAGGGGGAGGGGCAGAGGAAGAGGGAGAAGCAGACACCCCACTGAGCTGGGAGCCCAGTGTTGGGCTCTATCCCAGGACCCCAAGATTATGACCTGAGCCGAAGGCAGACGCTTAACTGACTGAGCCACCCAGGCGCCCCTAAAATAAATAAATCTTTAAAAAAAAAAAAAAGCAATGTGAAGAGCACTGGTGATGTATGGAATTGTTGAATCACTCTATTGTACACGTGAAACCAATACAACACTGTATGTTAACTATACTGGAATTAAAATAATAAAATGTGATTTTATGCTATGTAAATAGAAGTCTTGTGTCCAAAGTATGGGAGACTAATCAGACTTCATTCCACACTGGCCATTCTCCTTCTGTGGATTTACACTACAATCTGATTTAACATTGAAAGGCTAGAGCTGATTCAGAGGGAATCATCATATAGTAGAGGTGTGGATACCTGGGGTTAGGAGGGAATTTGAAGAGATTATAGAAGCTTGTTTTGGAAAAGGACAGACATGGGTAACTTTATAGAAATCTGATACTTCTGATTCTTTTATCTTCTGGAGGAATTGGTTGCAAATGTTCACACCTAGCTTAGATAGCCAACTCTAATGGGAAGATACCCTTCATCATTCTCCAGAGAGTAGAAGGGTGAACACCAAGTAACCTCTAAGACTCCTTCTGATTCTTAAAAACATTGACAGTTCTTTATTTACATCTTTGTTACTTTTCTTTTAAATTTATTTTTGGTGATGGAGGGAGTATTGTGTTAGGGTTTTGTTCATTAAATGAACGCTTTTTGTTCACAGTATTACTTTCATAACAAGTTTGGTTTTTTGTTTGCTTAAAGGCCCTCTTTCTTTCTTCCTTCCCCACCTGAACATTTTAGCTCTGAAGCTATAAGGGTTTCTGCACTGAAGACCCATGGTAGCCCAGAGTTAGGAGGCAGAGCCTAAGTGGGATTAGAAGTGTCCATATGGGAGGGCAGCCTACCATGGTGAACCAGAGCCTCAGCAGGATGAAGAGGGTTTCTGGAAGGAGATAAGGGGGTGGGATGGTACCTTAGGATCCACACATACTGGGAATGCATCTAAAATGAAAAAGTGCTGATTTCTTTTTTTTTCTTTCTTCCTTTTTTTAAAATGAAACTTTGGCCATAGAATTGGAAAGAACCTATGCTTGTTCGTCATGACCCTTGAATAATGGATAGACTTGACCTATAACGAAACTCTTCTAGGTTTTCCTTAAGAAATAGTGATGTTGGCCAAGTTCTTTAAATCTTGCTGTTAATTTTAGTGTCAAAGATAAAAGATTCAGAAACATACTCATCTTTCTGCTCTTCTGTTTATTACTTGATAGATGCCACCAGTAGGATTTAAACAGTATGGACCAAGGCTTATTCTGGTAGAAGAGACTTGAAAATTCCACCCAATAGGATAGAATATTTTCTCCAAGGATACTGATGTGAATTTTACACATTAAAATACAGACTTACACAATATATGTAAAATGTGTGTGTGTGTGTGTGTGGTTGATTGATTACCCCTGATATATGTCATCATAATGGACTTTCATTAATATTCCATTTTTCAAGTGTAAGGAAATAATCCCAGTACAAAAGATAACTGATGTTCCTTTCTTATATTCAGAACAACGTTTTGGAGCTGTGGTCATTATTTGATTTCCTCATGCCAGGATTTTTGGGGACTGAACGCCAGTTTGCTGCTCGATATGGTAAACCTATATTAGCAAGTAGGGATGCTCGAAGCTCTAGTCGAGAACAAGAAGCAGGTATGAAAAATATATAATTCTATACCATGCAAGTGACTATAACTTATTCCTAACTTTTTTGAAGCCATTTTCTTTTACTGTTAACAGGTGTTCTTGCAATGGATGCACTGCACCGCCAAGTCCTGCCTTTTCTTTTGAGAAGAATGAAAGAAGATGTTTTGCAGGATCTTCCACCCAAAATTATTCAAGACTACTACTGTACTCTTAGTCCTCTTCAGGTTAGAAATCTGGTGATTGTGGTTGTTGGTGGTATGTTTATTAGAATGCTTTGAAAAAGCCATACAACTGTTGAATAAAGGGGATTAGACTTCGGCTTTATCACTCAAATCTAACTTCTACTTTCGTAGACTTTAGGAATATTCTGTTCCAAACAGGTAGAGATAGGACCTGCATGAATCCGTTTGGACATGTGGATATACATTTGAATATATGCATTTTTGAATATGGCATTAAAATAAAAACCAGTGTCATAGTTGCTTTCTTACATGTTGAATTAATCCAAAAAATTGCAAGGTTAAACTGATTAAAAAATGAGCCAATGTTTATAAGGGCAAAAATCTGCCTGTAATGTCATATCTTCACAATGACATTATAGGTATTGTCAATCCCCATTTTTGCAAATAAGAAAAGGCAAGCTCAGAAAATTTAAGTAACTTACTCAAGGTTACATAGCTAATAAATATCAGGGCTGATATTTATTCAAACCTGGGAAGTGGGACTGCATCTCTTTAAAAGTACCGTTGTATTGCCAGTAGATTTTTGAAATAAGGCTTTTGTACAGTTCTGATTTTGTACAGAGACCATTATCAAAGGAATTTATTTTTTTTTTTTCCAAAGGAACTTACTGTATGCCTTTCCCTGTGTAGTATTTTGTGAGGGGAAACTATCCCTTGTCTTAGTAAGACATGGCCAAAATCAGAATTTTCTGTTTTAACTTTAGATTCTAGGTTAGTTTGCATCCATCCATTTCAGTATTATGAGTTGATTTAGTATGATAAAATGAATAAAAGATACACAGACACACCCAGAAACTTACTCTTTCCTCTCCTATCTATACAACTTGAGTTTAGAGCTTAGCAGGACACTAATCTAGATGCTGAGGTCTGTGTAATCATTTATATTATCTACCTCATCTCTCTGGGTCTCCATTCCTCATTTGTAAAAACTGGATTAGGATTTCTTGAAAGGAATATTTTAGGAACAATGAGATGAAGACTTTTTGAAGTACAATAGAGAAGAGGTGCCATATGAAAAAAAGCCATGGTAGGGGCACCTGGCTGGCTCATTCGGTAGAGCATGCAACTCTTGAAAGCAGGGTTGTGAGTTTAAACCCCACGTTGAGTACAGAGATTACTTTTAAAAAAAATCCATGATATGATGGTGTTATAAAACACATTTAAGTAGCCTGGAGGAGAGAAGCTGGGAGGGAAGTGACATTTGGCTTTATTTAGCATTTATGGGTTTTTATACTGACTTCTGTTTTTTAGCACTCTAGATTTTCTTCCGTTTCATTGTGTTTTATCATGTACAAGGCAGGAACCCAGACCCCAAGGTAATGCTTCAACGTTCATGAGTTCTCCTTTTAGGTAGCAATAGTATTCTTTTTACCTTTTTTTTTTTTTTTGAGTTTTATTTCAGAAGTAATCTCTGCACCCTACCTGAGGCTTGAACTCATAGTCCTGAGGTCAAGAGTCACATGCTCAACTAACTGAGCCAGCCAGGCACCCCAGCAATAGTATTCTTTTAAAAGTTGGTCTTTTGGAATGTACTTATAGGGTACCACATAACTTCACTTAGAGAAGATTTTCTCACTTGTAAGGGTTCAGGTTCTCTTTTATTGGTAATGTATTTATCTTCCTCAACAGAGTAGAAAAATTGAGCCTAGGACTGTTTGACTAATTTTTAATATTTTAGCAGCCAAGCTTAATATGTTATACTTGTTCTAAATGTAATTTTAAAGGAATTTACCAAGATGCAGTGGATAATTTGTGATCAGAAGGAAAGCAACGGTATCATACTTTCTTTAATGAGGGTTGGTTTAAATTACTGCTCTTATTGGCATTTGCTAGCTATGTTTTGAATAATTGAAAATATACTTACTGCTTTTGGGGGGGCAATTTTACAGGTTCAGCTCTATGAGGATTTTGCTAAGTCTCGCGCCAAGTGTGATGTTGATGAAACAGTTTCTTCAGCTGCGCTTTCTGAAGAAACTGAAAAACCAAAGCTTAAAGCTACAGGCCATGTATTCCAGGTATAGATTATAGTCTTCTTTTTTAATTCTTGAAGAATCATGTTCTTCAGTGCAGCAATTTTTACATGGAATACTGAAGTGTATGGGTTTATTTAAATTTTTTCAATATTGCGTATACATTGTTGAAAATAAAAGTAATATATTTTCATATTTATAATTAATATTAAAATTATACAAAATGCAGTATATTTTTGTATATTACATGAAGAATTTTAGAGAATCTTTTGCTTTTACATTAAAAAAATATTGGAATGCCTGCTATAAGGCAGTGATTTCTGTAAGGTCAGGGTTTAATTAAAGCAGTGGAAAAAACAAACTGCTTCCTTTGTAACATTGAAAAAGGAGTAAAAAAGTAAAATATGTATTATATAAGAGAAAATAAAGCAGAGTATGGGGTTATACAGTATAGGAGTTGTGGTTTTTCATAAAAACCACAGGATCAGGAATGGCTTCGCTGAGATGATGACATATGAGCAGAGATCTGGAGGATTGAGGCATGCAGATATGTGGGGGGGAAGTGATTCCAGGCAAGGATACCAAAAATACAGACGTCTTGAGACGTGTATGCCTCATGTGCTCAAGAGAATAGCAAATGAAAAAGAGAACGTGTCAACTTTGTCTTTCTGTCCCTTTTGAAATATTCCACCATAGAAAACCTCCCCAAACCCCTTTGCCACCAGTAAATTAAATACTGTAACGTTTTTAAAGATAGAAGAGGAGGGGAAAGGTAAAGTTGTGAAGGCTCATACCTCTACCACAGTTTTTCTTTTTTTTTTTTTAAGATTTTATTTATTTGACAGAGACAGCCAGCGAGAGAGGGAACACAAGCAGGGGGGGTGGGAGAGGAAGAAGGAGGCTCATAGCAGAGGAGCCTGATGTGGGGCTCGATCCCAGAACGCTGGGATCACGCCCAGAGCCGAAGGCAGACGCTTAACGACTGCACCACCCAGGCGCCCCAGTCTACCACAGTTTCTATCATAGTGTCCCGGAGTCTCTTGAGCCTTGTCAGTGGAGCTTTCTAATACAAATCTCAAGATCCAAATCATAAGCCAAGTAAAAGGCAAGAGAAAGAATGTAGCTTAATTAAAGAAGGACCATATAGGGTTCTGATTCTTAAACACAACCACTTGAAATAACTACCTTGTTCCACCTTCCCCTCTCCCTGACTTGCTGAATTAGAATACTGTGTAGGGGAGAGATTTGCAGATTTATAAGGTCCTTGAGAAAATTTTATACCCACTGAAGTTTGAAAAACCCGTAGGAAATCTTTAGGAAATGTTGCCTTATTCCAGAAGCATCTGTAAGCATTATCAGGCACTTTGAATGGGAAAGAGGTCTTTCTGCCATGAGAAGCTCATTGTCTAGTGATGGAGACAGACATAAACTGTACAGTTTATACAAGCTATAAGTACTCTCATATACTGCACAAGAAGCACAGATGAAGGCATCCCAGATGAGAGATTTGAACTGGTTCTTGAAGAATGAGTAGTAGCAAGAAGAGGAAAAATGGCATTCTGTGGATGGAGTAGGATAGGAAAAGATACTGAGACATGGATATTTGTGGCATGTATGGACTTGTATATACTTCTTTTCCCCCTTGAAGGCATTACAGTACTTACGTAAACTGTGCAACCATCCAGCATTAGTCTTAACACCTCAACATCCAGAGTTCAAGAGTACTACTGAAAAACTGGCAGTTCAGAATTCTTCTCTTCATGATATTCAGCATGCCCCTAAACTCTCAGCTTTGAAACAGGTATGTAGGTCTCATGAGTGTTAGATGTGTGTTATACATTCTTGATCTGTAACACTGGGTAAATTTGCTTTTCCAAAAGATTACTGATGTGTTCACAATTTCTTTTATTTTTTAATTTGGTTTGTTCCATTTTTGGTATAGCTTTTTAAAAAACTGTGGTAAATATATATAGTATAAGATACGCCATTTTAACAATGTGTAAGTGTACAATTCTGTGTCATTAATTACATTCGCGGTGTTGGGCAGCTATCACCACTGTTTATTTCCAGAATTTTTCCATCACCTAAACAGAAACTGTACACATTAAGCAGTAACAACTTCCTATTCTCCTTTCCTCCAAACCCTGGTACCCTCTAGTCTACTTGATATCGTAAGTTCTAAATAGATCACGTAAGTGGAATCATCCAATATTTGTGCTTTTGTGACTAGCTTATTTCTCTTGGTTTTCAAGGTTCGTTTGTGTTTGTAGCATGTATCAGTACTTCATTTTTATGGCCGAATAATATTCCATTATTATTATGTATATACCACATTTTGTTCATCTAGCCATGTGTTGAGGGACACTTGGGTTGTTTCTACCTTTTGGCTGTTGTAATACTGCAATGAACATAGGCTAATAAGTATCTGTTTAAACAGCCCCTCTTTTCAGTTCTTTTGGATGTAAACCTAGGAGTGGAATTGCTGGATCTTATAGAAATTCTATGTTTAACTTTTTCAGGGACTGTCAGACTTCTCCACAGTGGTTGTACGATTTACATTCCCATCAGCAATATGCCATTGGTTTCAGTTTCTCCACATCCTAGCCAACTTTTTTTTTTTTTTTTAATATTGTAGCCATCCTAGTAGGTATAAAGTGCTATCTCATTTTTGAAAATGCCTTCTAAGTTCTTGGATCATTTTTAAATTGGATGGTCTGTCCTTTGGTTGAGTTTTAAAAGTTCTTTTATATTCTAGATGTTAAGCCTTTACCAGATACATGATTTTGCAAATATTTTCTCCCATTACTATAGATTATCCTTTCACTTTTTTCAGTAATGTCTTCCCTGGTTTCTGATGAGAAATCCAATGTTGACCTTATTGAGGATTCACCTTTCTCTTGCTGTTTTCAGGACTCTGTTTGAATGGTTTGATTGTAATGTGTGTCAGTATGGTCCTCTGAGATTTATTCGGAGCTGCTTACTCTGCCATTTTGCTCTCTTGGTATATAGCTTTCAGAAACAGAATGTTTTGAAAATTCTAAGATTTCAAAAGGTTAAACTTCTTAAAAGAACCAATTTCAAGCACCAAAATGTTGAGCAAATACATTTAGTTCTAACTCGTCTTAAAAATTAAGAGCTTACTATAAAATCTGGACTTCAGTAATTGTGTTTGCTCTCTGTAGTTATTCTGGCCTAAATTTCATTGAGAATGAACTAATGAAATAAGATTTTAGATTTCATGTGGGTTAATATAGAAAATATTACATAATGACATATATGAAATCTAGGCATGTATCCTTATATCACTAAATGTAAAAGAATGGATTTTTACCATAAAATGGAAGAATGACTTACTGCCTTTAGATTGTTTATATATAGAATAGTTTTATTTGACCAAATTTTGTATATAAAATGTTACAATTTTCTTAACATAGCTGATTTTTTTTTTAAGATTTTATTCATTTATTAGAGAGTGAGCACTAGTGGGGAAGAGGGACAGAATGAGAGGGAGAAGCAGACTGCCCCCAATGTGGGACTTGATCCCAGAACCCTGGGATCACGACCTGAGCCAAGGGCAGACGCTTAACTGATTGGGCCATCTAGGCGCCCACATAGTGGATACATTAGAAAGCCCTAAGATAAACTTAGTCAAGGAATCAGCTAATTAGATTTCCAAAAAATGTTTAATTTCATCCACTTTAATTATATGCTTTAGTTTATCCTTTTGCACATTATTTTTTTCCCCCTGCAGTTAGTACTTAAACTGATGTCTCATTTTAGAATGCTTCTTGTTATTCTGAAGTGTCTGGAATTAAAATGCTTAGGAACTCTGCAGCTTAGGCCCAGATTGTTTCTGGCCATACTTATGGAGTACTTTTCTAGAACCCGTCTTTTCCATTTTCCCAGGTCTTTGCAGCCATTCAGAGCAAAGGTTCTGTCTTAGGGGAGAAAGAACTAGCTTGCTTTCATCTAAAATATGTATATTCTCTGAATTAGGGGAGAAGTCTTATTTGCTTTTTAAAAAATCTGGCACTAGAAATATAAACATGTTTATCAGCAAGTAATAGTGCCAGAATTATCTAATATTGCCAGAATTTTAAAATCTCAGAATACTGGATTGGTGAACTGAAACTGTAGGTAAAATTTAATAGAAATAAGCAAAGTCAGCTTTAAACTAAGGTACGGATTCTGTCAGACTTGGCAAACATTTCATGTAGTGTAAAGTTGAGTTTGATTTGATGGCAGGTTCACTATAAACTTGTTGTATGACTTAGTTACTGGTAAATAAAGCTCATATGATCTTGGGCGGGACTAATAATAATGTAATGGCCAAAATGAGAGCATCATAGTTTCACTGTCTTTTATATCTGTCACACGAGATTTTGAGTATCATTTATAGTTCTGAGCACTCCTCTAAGTGGAAGATCAAAAGAATCTGGAAACCATCGTATATGAGGGCAAGATAAAATTGCTCTCTAGGGAGGCAGCTGGCCTCTCAGACACCTATATCAGGTGGCCTTGGTAACCATTTTCTAGACTCTAGTAATCAATTTTTCAAGGCTGCAAACTAGATTTTGCCAGAATACTTGGAGTTCATCAGTCTCTCAGGGCAAACTCAGGTTATAAGATATTAGTGGGAAAATGAGAAAGCCAGTTCTGCCAGACAAGAATATTTATGTCAGATGAGATGTCCATATACATCCAGTAGGATAGCTACACTGAAAGAAGATATTAGGAAGACTGTATGGTAAGTGTGGACTTGGGAGAAGTTTTAGGTGGATGTTCTTATTATGACTCGTTATCTGTAAGGTTTGATATTGTTGCCTAAGGGATTAAGGTAATTGAATGTGCATGACACACACATTCTGATAACTTCTCACTCTCTAGAATTCCTTTTATATAAAGAAGCCATGTAGAATGTTCCACTGATATCACAGTCTTTATACTGAGTACCACCCAGTATTACTCTCCTAAAACACCCCAGATTTTTAAGAACAAAGATAGGAATCTGATTGCAGATTTAGGGGTAAGGGATAGAGATAATTACATTTATCAGATTTCTTTAGTCTACCTGGAGGAGTTCCTTGGTAGTATGTATACCCTATGTGTACTCTATATCAGGGAGGGGGGAAAGATTAGGGCAATCTAATTAAAATTTACAATTTAAGGACTATTAAGGTAGAAGAGAAAGAACATCTGTTCTTCCCCCAGCATCAAATATGACAACACATGTGAAGTGTTACCTACCAGATGGGCTCATTAGAGACTCAGTGCCCAAAGTTTTTATTGGGTCTGATCAAATAGATTCCAAAATTCTAGACTTCCAGAAAGCAAGCCAGTCTCAGTATAATCATATTGTTTGCACAACAGTTTAAGCATAGTAGGCTACCCTTATCAGGTAGGAAACAATGGAAAGACTCAAAATGCAAGTTGCAAGACCTGTTTTAGCTAAGGACAGACCTTGCAAGTTGGACTTTCTAAGAAAAGCATTTCAGGTCTGTTATGTTAGCTTTTTTCTGCACAATACTCCAAGAAATTTACATTGAATTTGGAGTTTACCTGGGTGGCCTTTTGGTTATCTTGCCCATCTGAGCTTTTGCTTTTCTAAGTAACTTTCAGGAGTAGAAAGGAGAAAGCCTCTTGCATTAAGATCTTACATTTTGGACAGAATTCACTATCTTATGGTCCTAGGAATAAAGAAGATTAATACTGGGTACTTTAGTTTCCCAAAAAGATACCAACATGATTCTCTTGGATTTTGTTCACTTCTTCCTTTATTGTACCTGTTGTGTGCCAGGCACTAAACCAATGTAGCTGGAACTACAGAAGATATACAGCAGCATAGTTCTTGCTGTTAAAGATGCTGGTCGCTAGCTATAGTAGTAAGCTCAGGAATCCAGGAGATCTCACTAGATGCTTTTGGTTCCCTTTTTTGTAATTTTGATTTCTGCCAGATTGAGCTGCTCCATTATGTTTTCTTCATACTGTTCTTTCTTTTCTTTTTTTTTTTTTTAATTAAGTAGGCTCCACAGCCAATGTGGGGCTTGAACTCAGGACCCTGAGATCAAGAGTCAACATGCTCTACTGACTGAGCCAGCCAGGCATCCCCACTCTGTTCTTTTATAAGTTTTCATGAACCATTTTGCCGGAGATCTTCATTTCCTCTCTTTCAGATTTTATTTATCAGAGAGAGCGAGGGAGAGCACAAGCAAGGGGAGTGGCAGGCAGAGGGAGAAGCAGACTCCCTGCTGAGCAGGGAGCCCGATGTGGGACTTGATCCCAAGACCCTGGGATCATGACCTGAGCCAAAGGCACTCAACTGACTGAGCCATCCAGGCGCCCCATGGAGATCTTCATTTTTAATAAACATTTATTGAGACTCTAGTGAGCCTCGGGTAACTCAGGAAAGGGGAGAAGGGCCTATTCGAGAACCTCCTGAAGAGGTGTTTGGGAAATTCTAAGCCTGAACACCGCAAAAACTAGTTCCAGAGGCTGCAGGTTAACAGACTACAGCCCAGAGGGCTGATCTGCTTCCCAGGTGACAGATAAGCTTAACCTTTCCGTACCACAGGAGAAGTATTTGTCACAGTGAAATGGGTTGCCTGCTTTATTGAATACCTGTGTAACAGTTGATTCTTTCTTCAAGTTGCTGTTGGACTGTGGTTTGGGAAATGGCAGCACTTCAGAGAGTGGCACAGAGTCCATTGTTGCCCAGCACAGGATACTGATCTTCTGTCAGCTTAAAAGCATGCTTGATATAGTGGAACATGATCTTCTCAAACCTCACTTACCCTCTGTCACTTACCTGAGATTAGATGGCAGCATACCTCCTGGTCAGAGGCATTCCATTGTTTCACGGTAAGTGGCTTCTAAAAGTCTTAGAAAGGAAGCTATAGTCAGTTATTACTTACACAGACGTTTGCCTTATGAAACTTTCTTTGGCTTAATATCTACACATGGGTTGAATTATACAATAACAAAACACAACTAAACCCATTTTAAAATACAGAACTCCAGAAATACAATTGAATAGTTCTAGTTAAAGAAAAAGCATGACAATGCTAGGAAAGCACTCTGAAGGGCATGGAAGAAATTAAAAGCATCAACAAAAGATAGAGACAACGACTTTCCCCCTTACCTTTTTTGGGGGTTAGGGTAGGAGGAAACAAACAAGTGGCTTAGCTACTTGATCTCTAACATCCCTGTGTCTCTGCTGAGAACAAGTTGGAAGCCAGCCCAGGTAGGAAGCAGAATTGGTGAGTGCAGTGTTAAAGTGTGGTCTGCATTCTCTACTTTAGAAACCTCAAGGGTTGGGTTTTTAAATGGAAATTCCTAGGTTTTGTCCCAGACCTGCTGACTTTAAGAGTGAGTTTTTTTTTTTTTTTAAACAAGCATCTCTAAGAGATTTTTAGGCATAGTAGTATTAGAGACCCACAAAGGGGCTTTGGAGGCAGACAAACCCAGGTTTGACTCCTGACTCTAGACACGTTTGGTTGGGCTTATTTATCAAAAATGATAATATCTATAAGGACAATGATAATATCCTTATGGAGCTATTGTAACAACGTAATGCACATAAAGTACAAAAGCCCATCGTTAGATTCATAGTGAGAATGGAATAAATGTTAGTTTGGTAATAAAGTTAGTTTTTCTTTTTCCTAGAAGTTATTAGATGTCAGAACTTTTATCTGTATCTTCTAGGATTAGCACAATAGTAGCAACCACCTCATCCTCTAGTCTTCCTGGCTGATCTACCCTTGCGCCCAAATCTTCTGTCTCTACATGTTAAAGGTTCATAGTTGGGTTTTGTCTTCATTAGTGTTTAATTACATTTTTTCAAGTTAGTCTTTATCTGGCATCCTAAAATACAACCCAGTTGACTTGTTTTTTGTGAAATTTCTAGAATACATTCTTAATATTACTGAATATATATGTACATTAAAAGAAGATCGTTTCATCTCAAGTGGTCACAGAAATGTCCACATCATATTTTTTTTTAAGTAAGCTCTGTGCCCAGTGTGGGGCTTGAACTTACAACCCTGAGATCAAGAGTCATATGCTCTACTGACTGAACCAGCCAGGCACCCCCATATCACAGATTTTTTTTTTTTTTTAAGATTATTTGAGAGAGCAAGCAAGCATGCAAGTGGGAGGAGGGGCAGAGGGAAAGAGAGACTAGAATCTCAAGCAGACTGCTCCTGAGCGTGGAGCCCAGTGTGGGGCTTGAGATCATGACCTGAGCCAAAACCAAGAGTTGGACGCTTAACCCACTGAGCCATCTAGGCACCTCCCCCATATCATAGATTTTTAAAGCAGTGTTATCATTTGTGCTCTTTAAACAGTCAAGTTTGTTACAGAAACCTTAAAAATGTACTAATTTTATTTTTTAATATCTATACTTTTAGGTTTAATAATGATCCATCCATAGACGTTCTTTTACTTACAACTCATGTTGGCGGCCTGGGGCTTAACTTAACAGGCGCTGACACAGTAGTATTTGTGGAACACGACTGGAATCCTATGCGTGATCTACAAGCCATGGACCGGGCCCATCGCATTGGGCAGGTAAAAAGTCATCACTCACAGGTGTTATCTTGTACCCCGGGAAAAATACTCACCCAAAAAAGCCAGGAAGCCATGGTTTAAGTTCCTTTTCTGATACTAAGTGTTGTGACCTTAGGAAGTCATCCAATCTGTGGTACCACTTCTTCATGCATTAAATAAGGTACTTGGGCTAAGGAAACCTTGGACACTGTCCCTTCCTAATACTTAATTCTCTGCAAAATGATAAAATTTGAAGCTCATGAAGCCAGAGAAAGAAAATCCAATCCTAACTAGATAGTAGTTAAGTACTTGGTTCAAGTATGAGAGCCCCCCTGCCTTGGTGAACCTCAAAGCTTATCAGTTTATTTATACTACAGTTGTTTAACTTCTTTTTGTCATTCAGAAACGTGTGGTTAACGTGTACCGATTGATAACGAGAGGAACGTTGGAAGAGAAAATAATGGGTTTGCAGAAATTCAAGATGAACATAGCAAATACTGTTATTAGCCAAGAGAATTCTAGTCTGCAGAGTATGGGGACAGATCAACTTCTTGATCTGTTTACTCTTGATAAGGTAAAGAACTTACACAATTTGCTTTATCTTTAATGTGTTCACAGACTTCCTGGGACTGCTTGGTGAAAGTATTAAAGAAAGCAGCAAAAGGCATTCACTTTAGTATTAACTAGGCAACCCTTTGAGGGAATTTTTGATGTCCAGATAAAACTCTTGTTTTGACTTTCTGATTGCTGTCTTTAGTGTCTTGCCTCAAGGTTTCTTAGCCCTTTGCTGCTAAAAGACAGCTATCACTGGAGTCAGCTAGACCTGGGTCTGTGTTTCTTGCCCTGCCTATTAACTCGTAACCTGTGGCAAATTAACTTGTCTGCTCAGAAACTTCTGTGCCCTTAGGAGGATAAAAATGCTGGTATCACTACATGGTTGTGAAGATAAAATTAAATAGTATATGTAAGCACTTAGAAAAGGTACTTAGTATAGAGTCTCAATAAATAGTAGCCATTATTGTTATTTTGGGTGATGGAGCTAATACATCAGATAACAGTCCGTAATCAAAAGATGCAACAGCTTAGAAATATGGGTATAATAATGTAAAACCAATAGTGTTGGATTTAAAGTCCTGCATAGGTTCAGAAAATCCACTGCACACTCAGTATAAATTATGGTGAGAAATGACCTTACATAATTAAACTAGCTCTAAGAATTGTAATGTCCAAATATGAGAGAAAGTAGTTCCATTGTACTCTGTGTTAAACCCACATTTAGAATATTATGTCTGGTGCTGGGTGCTGCATTTTAAACAGTAATTAATATGTAAATACTAAAGAGATGGCCCAGATGGAGGAAGGTTGTTCAGTCATGTCATGTAAGTAAGGTTGAATAAGATACATGTAATCTACAAAAAAGAAGGCTCAAAGAAACCTGGATTGCTATTTTCAAATAGCTTTTATTCTGTCTGAAAGAATATTCCTATGGGTGACTTTTAGCAAGCAGAACTGTGCGATGTTCCAAGGAAGCAAAAGCTATTGCCATAAAGGACCTTTTTATGATAATTGGCAAAATTTTAATATGGACTGTATAACAGTATTAAGTTTCCTTAATTTGATCATTATACGTTGATTATGTAAGAGAACATCCTTGTTCTTAAGAATATAGGATGATTCCTGTCTAGGGATAAAAAGGCATAATATCTACAACTTACCTCTCAAATGGTTTGGGAGAAAAGCTGATAATTTATTCATCTAATATATATACAATTAACAATGAGTATGAGTTCTTTGTACTTATAATTCTTCCTAAATAAAAAGCTTAAAATGATAAAACTGTTAACCTATTTTCCCACAGTCCTATCTTATGAGATCACAAACCTGCACATCACTTGAAGTGTTTAACTCTGTTGAATGAGTGCAGTGTTATTTCTGAAGTTCATCATCTTTCATTTTATCTTTCTGCCAATTTTTCTTAAGGATGGCAAAGCAGAAAAAGCTGACACCTCTACTTCTGGAAAAGCAAGTATGAAATCAATTCTTGAAAACCTGAGTGATCTTTGGGATCAAGAGCAATATGATTCAGAATACAGCCTGGAAAATTTTATGCATTCTCTCAAGTAACCATCAAATATTGTAAATGCAATTGCTGCTAGTTCAGTTACATTTCTGCTGATATTCAGCAAATTTCAAAGTTTATGGTGAACTTTTAGCTCAATGTGTAAATAGATCTGAAGAATATTCAGCATAACGCTGGTTCTTGTTTCACTGGGGGGAACAAGTTATTCTCAAATATTTGCACTGTATTAAATTTAAATGTTAATGTGAAATGGTTTAAATTTTACATGCTGAATAGCTGCAGAGCAGAGGAACCAAACCAGGTTTACATGTGCTACCATGAGGTGTTCTTACTGGGAACGAGCCTCCTATCTTTACATAGTCACTTTGTACAGGATAATATCCATGAGTACTTTAGTGTTCATGTACATTTTTTCTTTTAAATAGAACTTGTTTTTATAAATGATTAAAAATAGGGCTTTTTTTGTATAAAAGCCTTAATGAGCCATAATTTTAAGAATAATGACATGATATTGGTCACTCTTGGAACATGAAAATCTTAGACAATGAATTGAACCTGGCCCTTGGTGGAAACCTTTATATATTTAATGCAGATGCATAGTGTTTTTCAAATCTTTAACATCATTTTGTCAACTTTTAAAATATATCAACTATTCTAAATACAGGTAATGGTCTATTTAAGGCTATCATAACATCCTATTAATAGGGTGTTTTTTTAATTTATCTAATGGCTAGGATATAGCCAGATTCAGAGAACATATGTACTCAATAGGTTTCAATCATATATATATATGATTCATATATATATAATATATTTTTTGTAACTATGAACATATACAGTTTTCCAGAAGTAGATTTTACACTGTTTAGAATTCCAAAACCTATGGTGAAAAGACTGTTTATTGTAGTAATGCATGACCGAAGCATAAAAGGGAGAAATAATTCCTTTATATACACAAACATACATAAATACACATATCTATATGCACAGACATACCTATCCTGCATCCTACAAGGTGCTTGGTATTGGCACTAAAATCATGTAGTTATACTGGGCAGCAATAATAATTGGGCATGAAGTTGATTAGTGTTAGAAAAGTGAGCTCAATGGTGAGGGTGGGTATATGTATATAGATATGCATGTATGTGTATGTATATAATTTTATAAATTTCACACATAAATTAATACATGCCTATGTGCATAGATATGTATGGGATATATTTGTATATATGTGTACAGGTAATAAACATCCCCAAGGTTTGTGGCTGGCCATACATATAGGCATCGGTTTAAAAACCATCAGACCTCAGCTGTAAAACAACTTTTTTGTTTAAAATCATTAAAGTTACACTGTTCTGCAGCATTTAGACATGGACATTTGTCACATTTCAGTAGCTTTGACAACCATACTGTAACATTAAACCTAGCATTCCACAGAGAATAAAAAAAACAAGATTGAAACTGTAAAATATATGCAACTGTGTGTTATTTGTAGGAAATACCACTAGAAAAAGCAAAAGACTAAAATTATTCAGATATAAAAGCTCAACACCTTTTTTTCTTACTAAATGGTTATTTCTTCACTGTTTAGTATTTATATTCAGATTATAGAAGACAAAAGGAAATTCTTACCTAGAACATCCATCGTAATAGCACTGGGTAGCTGAACCAGTATACCTGAGTTAAATATTTGCCATTTACATAAGCCACCTATTTAACATAGCTCATAATAACCGATGTTTTCTAGGAATATGTAGGCAACAATGTATAATTAAAGAAATAGGAAGGAGCAAAAGAATTCACACCATAAAAGTTAAAGGTCTTTTTCAATTGGAAAGGTCAGATATTTAGATTGTTTAAATTTTGAGAGCATAAAATATTTCTAGTAGCACGCATAGACAGCAAAGTGCCCCTCAATGGAAAAAGATGGGTTGGAGGTCAGAGGAAGACTCCTTAGTGTGACTGTAACATTTAAAAAAACGAAAAACAAAAACCCTCTTTTGAATTGTATAAAATTAAATCACACATTCCAGCTTTCCAAATAAACAGGTAAGAACTAAGTGTTCTCAGTTAATTGAACCACTTAAAATCACAGTAGTATTAGGAATAATGGATACATAGGGAAAACTGAACTGACTGGTATATGATATTAATTTTGTGGATAAGGATAGGGTAGGTAACTTTTTTAAAAAAGTGTGCATGTGGGAAACAAAATAAGCATAAGAGAATGTTAATATTTTAAGATGAGTAATGGGTCCATTGTACTAGTTCCCTTGTTTTGTGTTTATTTTTAACTTTTTGAAATTTTCCATAATGATCAGTCATCAGTAATATTTACAGGAAAATCTTACATTTTTAGCACTAAAGAAATACTAAAATTTGAGGTTCTGGGTATAATTTTTGTTACATGTATATATCCAAAAACATTTCCCAAAAAACTAGTCTTTCAGCAAGAGCTTATTATAATGGTAACATGGGTAAGTCTCTGATGTTGGGACCAATTGAACCAGTGCAGTATAGCCTTATTCCTTCTGGGTGGTTATATAAGCTTATTCAAAAGTAAACACTTTTAATAACACTTTATGAACTATACAAAATAGAGGCAAAAGTGGGGTAACTAAGTAATAGAAGTTACAGAAAAGCAGCTAGTGTGGCATTACACATCTGTTAGAAATACTTAATCCCAATACAATCTTATACCTCCTGATTAAAGGTAGATCTCAGTTTCTCAGAATATATACTGGCATTGGTGGAATCTAAAGTGAAATTGATTGCAGAAACATCTGTTACCAAGTGCCAGATACTCATTGTGAATCTATAAAGCAAAAACGTAGAGTTTTGCCACTTAATAGAAATGTTTGCTATTCACACAAATCAGTGTCCATCTTCATTTCTTAAAATGAAAAAAATTGCCTCCTACTTTAAGACAGATTCCTGCCAGTGTGTGGTAGATTCCCTCAAACCAGTGAAGTTCCATTGAAGAATGTAGGGGCTGAGATCTTATAACCAGTGTAGGGACAAGAGATTTGGTTTCAGGTTTTAGCAGAAAATGGAACTATAACTTAATTCCCTTTATAAAGCATCATAGAGCTCATGTATTCAAATGGGACTCCCACAAATTGTCCATCAGCCCAGAAACACAGTCTATGAGAAATCAGAGTCCTAGACTTGTACCACAGGTTAAGTTTAAGGTCTGGGTTTATGCTAAGCGTATACTGTAGAAACCACAAATCAAGAAAATAACAATTCTGGAACCCCAGCAGAAGCAAATATAAAATTGCCATTTAGGGACAGTTTCAGATTAGGGTCCCATTGTACTACCATAGGGGGAAAGATTCTAAGATTAAGCTTACACAGACAATCTATATGAGGGAGAGAACTACAGGACGAAAAAGTCAGGAGATGCAAATAGAATTAGTTCTTAACTGCAAATAGAAGAATCTCAACGACTGTAAAGTAATATGATTAAGACAATTAAATATAAAAAAGGCAAATTTCATGAAAGATCCATAAATGAGTACTACAATTGAAAATTTGATAGTTATCAAGGCAGATTTGACACAACAGGAGAGACTCTGAACTGGGAGATTGATCTTACAAAATCACCTACAATGGGATATGGAGATGAATTAATAGAAACCATGAAAGAGCAGGCAAAAATCCTGGGAGATGGGATGAAAGCATCTAATATACACTAAACAGGAGGTCCAGAAGGAAAGGGAGATTATGGGACAAGAGACAAGAAGTCACCTTTGACCTACATCTATTTCTTGTACATCCCTGCATCCAGTCCAGCAGCAACTTGTACCATCTCTAGCTCTAAGATAAATTCCAAATCTGTTCATCTTTCTCCATTACTACTCCTATAATTTCCATCATCTTAACTCTCTTGAAGTACTGTTTTCTAGCTGGTCTTCCCTGCTTGCCAGATCCTCCAGTAGCTTCCTCGAACACACTGAATGTGAACTCCTTACAACAGTCTACAGGACTTACAGGTTCTGGCCCCTGCCTCTCTCTGATTTTCTCTAAATCATATCCCACCATATTTACCCCAGTCAAATCAATTAGTCCTCCTGCCTGTACCTCAACATAAATCCAAATGTATTTCCATCTTGGTTTGGTTCTTGCACAGCAGTGGTGTAGTGGGAAGATACAGAAGACTAAAAACGGAGGAAATCTGGGAGAGAAGAAGGGTTAGGAAACCAAGAATTGTCTTTTGGTCATTAAATTTGAGATTTGTTATATATCAAGGTAGAGATGATGTGAGTAGGGTCTAGGTTATAGTAGGTTATAGGAATTTAGAGCTCAAAAGAAAGATCAAGACTAGAAACAAATTTGGAAGATAATATTTGAAGGCATGAGACTGAATAAGATGGGGGTTTATATAATGAAATGCAGCAGTGAAAAATCCTTGTGTAGGAAAACATAGAACAGGCAGAAACGAAACACTGGGGAAATACAAATCACACCTATATGGTTATCTCACATTTGAAAAGTAGAAAATTAAATGGCAGTCATCTGCCCATCATTTGTCATTTTCTACTCTGTGCCAAACACAATGGGAGAAGCTCAAAGACCAATGAAGAGGGATGATACCAAGGTCAACAGCTGGTACAGTTACATTAATTTCAGAAAAAGTACCCTTCAAGGCAAAATGGTACTATTTGTAATAAAATAATTATCTCATGATGAGATTCAGTTAACCTGTTATAACTCCAACTTGATACCCACCTCAAGATCCATGATGCAGAAATAAACAAAACTATGAAAAGGAAATGGACAAGGTCACAGAGATTTTAACACACCTCTTTCAGCAGAACAAGCAGATGAGGAAAAAAAAATGCAACAGGATATAGATAATTGTAATATAATTAACAAATGTGAGTTAATTGATGAGAGAGAGAGAGAGAGAGGGAGAGAGAGATACCAACAACTCCAGAATACAGTCTTTGGAAGTTTCTGTGGAATATTTGCCAAACTGACCATCTCTGAACCATAATGCAAGTCCTGGCAAATTTCAAGAAATCATATGTTGTGTCTACTTCCTCCAAGAGAGTGTAGTATTGGCATAAAGATAGATCAAAGATGTACTTGAGGTCCTACCCAGTGCAGTAAGGCCATAAAGGAAGGCATACAGATTAGAAAGTAAAACTTTCTACTTAAAATGATAGTATAGATCGTATTAAATTCCAGAGAATCTACCAAAACACACACACACAAAAACCACCTACTTAGAAGTAAAGGAGTTTAGCAAGTTCACAGGATACAAGGTCAATATACAAAAAGTTGTAAGTTTATATACTAGCAATAAAATATTGGAATTTGAAAATTTTAAACTTTATATAATAGCACCAAATCCCATGAAATAGGTATAAGTATTACAAAATCTGTTTTTAAAAAATCTGAAAGCTACAAAATGCTGATGAAAGAAACCAAGAAGAACCTGAAAAATGTAATGGATTGAAAACTCAATATTGTTAAGATTTCAGTTCTTCTCTCCAGACTGATCTGGAGATGCAAAGCAATTCCAGTCAAAATTCCAGCAGGATATTTTGTAGAAGTCAATAAACAGATTCTAAAATTTATATGGAAAGGCAAAAGAACCAGAGTAATAAAAAAACAACTATTTGAAAAGCAACAGTTGGAAGACTCACCCTGTTAGATTTTAAAATTATAAACCGGTAGTAATCAAGAGTGTAGTGTTGGCATTAAAGATAGATCAATGGAACAGAATTGATTGCCCACAAATATACTCACAATTTAGTCAATTGATTTTCTACAAATGTGCTAAGGCAAGACAATAGAGGAAGGATACTCTTTTCTAAACGTGGGTATTCCTATGCTTAAATAAAACCCAACAACTCCAGACATACCTTATACCTCATGCAAAGTTTAATTCAGAATTAATCATGGACATACATGATAAAACTAACTTCTAGGAGGAAACAATTTCTGTATTTGCGTTGGGCAAAAGATTTCTTAGGATACCAAAAACAGCCATAGAGAAAAAATTATAAATTATAGTTTTTTAAACAATAAGAATTTCCACTATTTGAAAGATACTTTAGAAAGAATGAAGAGCTAGGAAGAAAATATTTCCAAATCACATCTGATAAAAGACTTCTATCTTGAATATGTCAGGAATATATAATGAAATCCCAAAACTCAGCAAGTGAACAACTCGTTTGTTGTTGCTTAAGTAATCTCTATGTCCAACATGGGGCTCAAACAACCCCAAGATCAAGAGTTGCATGCTCTGCTGACTGAGCCAGCCAGGCACCCCCCCCCAACAACCCAGTTTAAAAACAAAGATTTGAATAGACACATCATCAAAGAACATGTCTGGAAAGCAAATAAGCATGTGAAAAGAATAGTGTAGTGGCATGTCACCACTATTACATACCTAGGAGAATAGTTCAAAAATTTTATAAACTGTTAACAAAGATGCAGAGCAACTGAAACCCTCATACACTCAGATAAAGTTTCACACTAAAGGCCCATTGACCATTCATGTCCAACTTTCAACAAAAAATTACAAAACATGCTAAGGCAAGAAAGACATGAAGTGACAAAGCAAGTAACACTACCAGACTCCTATGGCAATGATTTTGGAATTAACAGAAATTAAAAACTATGATTAACATGCCATGGGCTTTAATGGAACATGCAAACAACATACAAGAATAAATTAATAATAACCAAGAGACTGAACCTGAGACAGAATTAAAAGTAAATGCTAAAAATCAAAGCACTGTACCAGAAATGAAAATTTCTTTGGCCTCATCAGCAGACTTGTTACTGAGTCAGGTGAACCTGAAGATATGTCAATAGAAACTTGACAAACTGAAATGCAAAGGGCGGGGGGAAGAATGAAAAATACCCAAGAACCAAAGGACAGTTACAAAAGGTGTACCATATGTGTAATGGACTATCGAAACAGCAAAAGAAATATTTTAAGTAATAATGACTGAGACGATTTTAAAATTAATGCCAGGAAGCTCAGAACAGCAAGCAGAATAAATAACCAAATCGACACCTAGGCATATTATATTTAAACTGCAGAAAGCCAAAGACAAAAAATTTTGAAAGAAGCCGGAGGAGGAAAACTCCTTAGCAATAAAGGAACAATGATAAAAATTTATCAAACTTTTCTTCACAAACCATGCAAAGAGTGGAATGAAATCTTTAAAGTGGTGAAAGTAAAAACACCACCAACCTACAATTCTGTGTCAAGCAAAATTATCCTTTAAAAATGGAGAAATAAAGACTTTCTCAGACAAAAACTGAGGGAATTTGTCACCAGTAGACCTGCCTTGCATGGAGTGTTGAAGGAAATTCCTCGGAAGAAAGAAAATACATGGTACAAGTCAGAAACTCTGATCTACATGAAGGGAAAATGAAAAGGAATAAATGAAGGTAAAATAACACCTTTAACTTTTTTTGTGCATAATTGATCTAACAGAAAACTGTTCAAAATAATAATAACAATACAAAAACTAATTCAAAGGGCTATATGCTCCCCTATGTTTATTGCAGCATTATTTACAATAGCCAAACTACTGGTAAGTAGCCCAAGTGTCCATCAATAGTAATGTATAAAGAAGATGTGGTATGTATACACAATGGAATACTACTCAGTCATAAAAAGAATGAAATCTTGCCATTTGCAATGATGTGGATAGAGCTAAAGACTGTAATGCTAAGTGAAATAAGTCAGAGAAAGACAAATACCGTATGATATCACTCATGGGTAGAGTTTAAGAAATAAAAAACAACTAAAGGGGGGACAAAAACGAGAGAGACAAACCAACAAACAGACTCTATAGAGAGTCTTTTAACTATAGAGAACAAACTGATGGTTACGGGGGGGGGTGAAATGGGTGACGGGGATTAAGGAGAACACTTGTCATGGTGAGCACTGGTGATGTATGGAATTGTTGAATCATTACATTGTACACCTGAAATTCACATAACACACTGTATATTAACTATACTGGAATTACAATTTAGTAATAAAAAACAGCAATGTACTTGGTGATTATACATAAGTGACATGAATGACAACCATGTTATAAAGAACAAGAGGAAGGAATTAGAAATGCTCTCTGATGAGGTATCCACACTACCCAAGCACAGTATAGTGTTATGTGAAAGTGGACTTAGAGTAGTGCCAATGTAAACTGCCAACCCTAGGGCCACCAGTAAAAATTTTGTAAGATAAAGAAAATTGACATTCTGTGAGAGAATCTTAAAATTTGCTCAAAAGAATCCAGAGAAGGCAGAAAAAGTTTGGGAGTCTTTAGAAGAAACAAAAAAATGAGAACAATGGGTAAAAAACAGCTATAATATGGTAGATTTTAATCCAACGATACCAGTAATCATTTAAAGTGTAAATGACCTGGGGAAAGATGGTGGAGGAGTAGGAGACCCCTTTTGCATCTGGTCCCCTGAATCGAGCTGGATATCTACCAGACCATCCTGAACACCCACGAAATCAGCCTGACACGTAGGAAGATACATCTGGATCTCTACAAACGAACATCTCCAGTGCTGGGTATAGAGGTACGAAGCGGGGAGCCGAGAGTACGGGCACAGATATAGGAAGATAAACGGAAGGGGGGAGGGAGCCGCCGTGCTCGGGCACCAGGAAGCAGTAGCTTCCTGCACTGGGGAGCAGGCCAGACTCCTGCAGATCAGTAGCCGCGGGGAAACCAGACTGAAACCGGAGTGCGGGAACCCGGGGCGGCTGGTGGTTCTAGAAACACGAAGGGCAGAAACGTGCCAGCCCTGGGAGCTAGGACTGGGAGAGCGGCTGTGGGGCACACAACCCAGGACGCTGTGGGTTTTTAGCAGCACCGACAGTCAATGTGGCCTGGAGAGCTCAGTGAAGAGCAGACTGTGATCTCTCTGTTCTGAGACAGAGGTTTGGATACAGTCACTGCTGCTCTGACTCTCAGAAGAGAACAGAAAGCCAGGGAAAGCTGCCAGAGAACAAAAGCCCAGAAAAACCCATTCTCACTGTGCCTCCTCCCCCGCCCTGAACAGGGCAACTCTGCCCAAACAGGGTTGCCTGAGTATCAGCAAGGCAGGCCCCTCCCCCGGAAGGCAGGCTGGAAGAACAAGAAGCCCACATCACTGAGGTCTCTATAAAACAAATGCATCTTGCTTGGGTCTTGGTCAATAATTTGGGCTCTGTACATTCCCGCAACCTCTCCTCATCAGAATGACGAGGAGGAACCCCCAAAGGAAAGAAACAGAAACTGAAGCCTCTGCCACAGAACTGATGGATATGGATATAACCAAATTGTCAGAAATGGAGTTCAGAGTAACAATGGTCAAGATTGTATAAGCTTGAGAAAAATATTAACGAAAATATAGAATCTCTAAGGGTTGAAATGAGAACGAATCTTGCAGAAATTAAGAATTCTATGAATCACATGCAGTCTAAACTGGATGCTCTGACTGCCAGGGTAAATGAGGCAGAAGAACGAATTAGAGGATAAGATGATAGAAAAGAAGGAAAGAGAAGAAACATGGGAAAAGAAGCTCCATTTTCAAGAAAAAAGGCTATAGGAGATTACTGACTCAGTGAAACGTTCCAGTGTCAGAATCATCGGCATCCCCGAGGGGGTGGAGAAAGAAGTCTAGAAGAGATATTTGAACAAATTGTAGCTGAGAACTTCCCTAATCTGGCAAAGGAAACAAGCATTCATGTCCAGGAGGCAGAGAGGACCCCTCCCAAGGTCAATGAGAACAGACCAACACCACGACATATAATAGCACAACTCGCAAATCTTAGATCCAAGGAAACAATCTTGAAAGCTGCGAGGGGGAAGAGATTCCTCACATACAGAGGGAGGAACATCAGAATAACGTCAGACCTGTCCACAGAGACCTGGCAAGCCAGAAAAGGCTGGCAAGACATATTCAGAGCACTAAGTGAGAAGAACACGCAGCCAAGGATCCTTTATCCAGCAAGGCTGTCATTCAGAATTGATAAGGACCTTCCAAGACCGGCAGAAACTGAAAGAATATGTGACCACCAAGCCATATTAAGAAAAATACAAGAAATATTAAGGGGAGGTTCTATAAAAGTAAAAAGACCCCAAGAGTGATAGAACAGAAATTTACAGAGACAACCTATAGAAACAAGGACTTCACAGGCAACATGACAACATTAAAATCATCTCTCTCAATAATCACTCTTAATGTGAAAGGCCTAAATGCTCCCATAAAATGCCACAGGGTTGCAGACTGGATAAAAAGATATGACCCATCCATTTGCTGTCTACAAGAGACACATTTTGAACCTAAAGATACATCAAGACATCTTCAAAGTGAAGGGATGGAGAACCATTTTTCATGCCAATGGACCTCAAAAGAAAGCTGGGAGTAGCAATTCTCATATCAGACAAATTAGATTTTAAGCTAAAGACTATAGTTAGAGAAGGACACTGTATTATTCTTAGATCCTCTTGTTGGATACAGCCTTTAATAATTATAAATATCTATGCCCCCAACAGGGGAGCAGCCAGATACATAAGCCAACTCTTAATCAGAATAAAGAGACATATAAGGGCGCCTGGGTGGCACAGCAGTTAAGCTTCTGCCTTCGGCTCAGGGCGTGACCCCGTTGTTATGGGATCGAGCCCCACATCAGGCTCCTCTGCTATGAGCCTGCCTCTTCCTCTCCCACTCCCCCTGCTTGTGTTCCCGCTCTCGCTGGCTGTCTCTATCTCTGTCGAATAAATAAATAAAATCTTAAAAAAAAAAGAGACATATAGATAATAATACATTAATAGTAGGGGACCTCAATACTCCACTCTCAGCAATAGACAGATTATCTAAGCAGAAAACAAAGAAACAAGAGCTTTGACATACTGGACCAGATGGACCTTATAGAAATACACAGAACACTACACCGTAGAACAACAGAATACTCATTCTTGACTAATGCACATGGAACTTTCTCCAGAATAGACCATACACTGAGTCACAAAACAGGTCTCAACCAATACCAAAAGACTGAGATTACTCCCTGCCTGTTCTCAGACCACAATGCTTTGAAACTGGAACTCAATCACAAGGAAAAATTTGGAAGAAACTCAAACACTTGGAAACTAAAAACCATCCTGCTTAAGAATGATTGTGTAAACCAGGGAAATTAAAGAAGAACTTAAGCAATTTATGGAGACCAATGAGAATGAAAACACATCAGTCCAAAACCTATGGGACACTGCAAAGGCAGTCCTAAGGGGCCAATACATAGCCGTCCAAGCCTCACTCAAAAGAATAGAAAAATCTAAAAGGCAGCCCTTATACTCTCACCTTAAACAGCTGGAGATGGCACAGAAGAACAGGCCTAAGCCATGCACGAGAAGACAATTAAGATTAGAGCAGAGATCAATGAATTAGAAACCAGAAATACTGTAGAGCTGATCAACAAAACTAGAAGCTGGTTCTTTGAAAGAATTAATAAGATTGATAAGCCACTGACCAGACTTATTCAGAAGAGTAGAGAAAGGACCCAAATTAATAAAATTATGAATGAAAGGGGAGAGATCACAACACCAAGGACATACAAACAATCATTAGAGACTATTATCAACAACTATATGCCAATAAATCAAGCAACCTGGAAGAAATGGATGCCTTCCTGGAAACCTATAAACTACCAAGATTGATACAGGAACTGGAGTGCCTGGGTGGCACAGTCATTAAGCGTCTGCCTTCGGCTCAGGGCGTGATCCCGGCGTTCCAGAATCGAGCCCCACATCAGGCTCCTTCACTAGGAACCTGCTTCTTCCTCTCTCACTCCCCCTGCTTGTGTTCCCTCTCTCGCTGGCTGTCTCTAATAAATAAATAAATAAATCTTTAAAAAAAAAAAAAAAGACTGAAACAGGAAGAAATTGATTATCTAAATAGAGCAATTAACTGTGAAGATATTGAAGCAGTGATCAAAAACCTCCCAAAAAACAAGAGTCCAGGACCTGATGGATTCCCTGGGGGAATTCTACCAAACATTCAAAGAAGAAATAATACCTATTCTCCTGAAGCTGTTTCAAAAAAATAGAAACAGAAGGAAAACTACCAAACTCATTCTATGAGGCCAGTATTACCTTGATCCCCAAACCAGGCAAAGACTCCATCAAAAAAAACGAGAATTACAGACCAATATCCCTGATGAATATGGATGCCAAAATTCTCAACAAGATCCTAGCTAATGGGATCCAACAGTACATTAAAAGGATTATTCATCACAACCAGGTGGGATTCATCCCTGGGATGCAAGGTGGTTCAACATTCACAAATCAATCAGTGTTATAGAACACATTGATGAGAGTCAAGAACCATATGATCCTCTCAGTTGATGCAGAAAAAGCATTTGACAAAATATAGCATCCTTTCCTGATTAAAACCCTTCAGAGTGTAGGGATAGAGGGTACGTTCCTCGGTTTCATAAAAACCATCTATGAAAAGCCTACAGCAAATATCATTCTCAATGGGGAAAAGCTGAGAGCCTTTCTCTTAAGATCAGGAACACGACAAGGATGCCCACTCTCGCCACTATTGTTCAATATAGTACTAGAAGTCCTAGCAACAGCAATCAAACAACAAAAAAGAATAAAAGGTATTCAAATTGGCAAAGAAGAAGACAAACTCTCTCTCTTCACAGATGACATGATACTTTATATGGAAAACCCAAAAGACTCCAACCGCAAACTACTGGAACTCATACAACAATTCAGTAATGTGGCAGGATACAAAAATCAATGCTCAGAAAACAGCTGCAGTTCTATACACGACCAATGAGACTGAAGAAAGAAATTAGGGAATCAATTCCATTTACAATAGCACCAAAAAACATAAGATATCTCAGAATAAACTTAACCAGAGAGTTGTAAAGGATCTATACTCTAGAAACTATAGAACACTGATGAAAGACATTAAAGAAGACACAAAAAGATGGAAAAACATTCAATGCTCATGGACTGGAAGAATAAGCATAGTTAAAATGTCTATGCTACCCAGAGCAATCTACACTTTCAACACCATCCCGATCGAAATACCAATGACGTTTTTCCAACTGCTGGAACAAACAATCCTAAAATTTGTGTACCAGAAAATACCCCGAATCGCCAAGGAAATGTTGAAAAAGAAAAACAAAGCTGGGGGTATCACATTGCCTGATTTCAAGTTATACTACAAAGCTGTGGTTACCAAGACAGAATGGTACTGGCACAAAAACAGACGCATAGACCAATGGAACAGAATACAGACTCCAGAAATGGACCCTTGACTCTATGTCAACTAATCTTTGACAAAGCAGGAAAAAACATCCAGTGGAAAAAAGGCAGTCTCTTCAATAAATAGTGTTTGGAAAATTGGACAGCTATATACAGAAGAATGGAACTTGACCACTCTCTCACACCATACACAAAGATAAACTCCAAATGGATGGAAGACCTCGATGTGAGACAGGAATCCATCAAAATCATAGAGGAGAACATAGGCTGTAACCTCTTTGACTTTGGCCACAGCAGCTTCTTTCACGACACATCTCCAAAGGCAAGGGAAACAAAAGCAAAAATGAACTTTTGGGACTTCATCAAGATAAACAGTTTCTGCACAGCAAAGGAAACAGTCAACAAAACAAAGAGGCAACCCATAGAATGGGAGAAGATATTTGCAAATGACACTACAGATAAAAGGCTGGTATCCAAGATCTATAAAGAACTTCTCAAACTCAATACCCAAGAAACAAATAATCAAATCAAAAAATGGGCAGAAGATATGAACAGACACTTTTCCAATGAAGACATACAAATGGCTAACAGACACATGAAAAAATGTTCAAAATCATTAGCCATCAGGGAAATTCAAATCAAAACCACACTGAGATACCACCTTACGCCAGTTAGAATGGCAAAAATTGACAAGGCAAGAAACAACAAATGTTGGAGAGGATGTGGCGAAAGGGGAACCCTCTTATACTGTTAGTGGGAATGTAAGTTGGTACAGCCACTTTGGAAAACAGTGTGGAGGTCCCTCAAAAAATAGAGCTACCCTATGACCCAGCAATTGCACTACTGGGTATTTACCCCAAAGATACAGATGTAGTGAGGATCAAGGCCATATGCACCCCAATGTTCATAGCAGCATTTGTCCACAATAGCTAAATCGTGGAAGGAGCCGAGATGCCCTTCAACAGACGAATGGATAAAGAAGATGTGGTCCATATATACCATGGAATATTACTCAGCTATCAGAAGAATGATTACCCAACATTTGCATCAACATAGATGGGAGTGGAGGAGATTATGCTAAGCAAAATAAGACAAGCAGAGAAAGACAATTATATGGTTTCACTCATTTGTGGAACATAAAGAATAGCAGAGAAATAGGTAGGAAAAGGAAGGGGAAAATGAAGGGGGGGTAAACAGAAGGGGAAATGAACCACAAGAGACTATGGGCTCTAGGAAACAAACAGGGTTTTAGAGGGGAGAGGGGTGGGGGGATGGGCTAGCCCAGTGATGGGTATTAAGGAGGACACGTATTACATGGAACACTGGGTGTTATACGCAAACAATGAATCCTGGAACACTACATCAAAAACTAATCATGTACTGTATGGTGACTAACATATCATAATTTTTAAAAAAAGTATAAATGACCTAAATACACCAAGGCAGAGACTGAGAGAGTTGAGTTGAAAAATAAGACCCAACTACACATTATCTATAAGAAAGCCACTTTAAATATAAAGACATAGATTAAAAGTAAAGGGATGGAATCACTTTATACTAACTAGGATGGCTACTATCAAAAAACAGGGGTGCCTGGGTGGTTCAGTCAAAATGTCTGCCTTCAGCTCAGGTCATGATCCCAGGGTCCTAGGATTGAGCCCCGTGTCAGATTCTCTGCTCTGCTGGGAGTGTGCTTCTCCCTCTCTGTCCCTCCCCCTGCTGTGCTCACTCTAATAAATCTTAAAAAATAAATAACAAGGATTCAGAGGAATGTGAAGAAATTGGAACCCTTGTGCACTGCTGGTAGGAAGTAAAATGGTACCACCACTATGGAAAACAGTATGGTTGTCCCTCAGAAATTAGAAATAAAATTGCCATATGATCAAGCAGTTCTACTTCTGAGTATCCAATAGAATTGAAAGCAGGATCTTGAAGAGATATTTGCCACACATATTTTCATAGCAGCATTATTCATAATAACCAAGAGGTAGGAGCAACCAAAGTGTATCAATGGATGAATGGAGAAACAAAATGTGGTTCAGACCAACAATGAAATATTACCTTTAAAAAGGAAGGAAATTCTGACATATGTTATAACATGGATGAACCTTGAGGATATTGTGCTAAATGAAATAAGCTAGTCATAAATGGAATCACAAAGTGTATTTGTCTTTTTAAATGAAGTAGCTAGAGTAGTTGGAGTAAGCAAATTCATAGAAACAGAAAGAATGATAGTTGCCAGGGCTTGAGGAGGAAGAAGTGGGGAGCTGTTGCTTAATGGGTATAGAGTTTCAGTTTTGCAGAATTAAAATGTTCTATAGAGGGGCGCCTGGGTGGCACAGCGGTTAAGCGTCTGCCTTCGGCTCAGGGTGTGGTCCCGGCGTTATGGGATCGAGCCCCACATCAGGCTCCTCCACTATGAGCCTGCTTCTTCCTCTCCCACTCCCCCTGCTTGTGTTCCCTCTCTCGCTGGCTGTCTCTATCTCTGTCAAATAAATAAATAAAATCTTTAAAAAAAAAAAAGTTCTATAGAGATCCATCGCACAACAATATACTTAACACTATTGAACCGTATACTTAGAAATGGTTAAGATGGTAAATTGTGTGTTATGTGGGGTTTTTTTTAAGAATTAAAAATTAAAACATTTTTAAAGTAAAGAGATGGAGGGGCGCCTGGGTGGCTCAGTCTGTTGAGCATCCAACTCTTGGTTTCGGCTCAGGTCATGATCTCATGGGCCATGAGATTGAGCCCCACATTGGGGTTCCATGCTCAAGGGGAAGTCTGCTTGAAGAGTCTCTCCCTCTGCCTCTCCCCTCACTTGCACTCTCTCTCTCTCTAAAGTAAATAAATCAATCTTTAAAAGAAAAAAAAAAAGATGAAGCTATCCCATGCTAACATAAATCAAAAGAAAGCTGCAGGGTAGTGAGGGGTGAGGCTGGAGCCTGGATACAGGGGTGGGAAGGCTGGACTCCTGGGTCTAAGGGAGGAGGAGGCTGGGAGATAGGACTTCTGGGCTGAATAAGGACCAAATTTGGAGTTCACGCTCTGGTTTAGATGGTATAAGACCCGGGGACTTGGGTTCCTGGCAGGGTTGGAGATTAGGAAGCATCTTTCAACTGACATGATTGTAAAATTTTTTTTCAAAGATACGGAATGAAACTTCTAGGGTGCCTGGGTGGCTCAGATGGTTAAGTGTCTGCCTTTGGCTCAGGTCATGATCTCAGGGTCTTGGGATCGAGTCCCATGTCGGGCTCCCTGCTCAGCAGGGAGTCTGCTTCTCCCTCTCCCTTTGCCTCTCCCCACCACTTGTGCTCTCTGTCAAACGAATAAATAAAATCTTAAAAAAAATGAAACTTCTCTACTCCAAAGCCACTCACCAGAATTACTGCTGTTAACAACACAACAAAAGCGGCAGTAGTTGTACTAATTTTAGACAAAGCAGACTTCACAATAAGAAAAATTATCAGGGACAAAAAGGGGCATTACATAATGATAAAAGGATCATTCTCCAAGAAGAATTAACAGTTCTTAAGATGTATGTGCCTAACAACAGAGCACCCAAATATGTGAGGCAAAAACTGGTGGAACTGCACGGAAAAATAGACAAATCCGCTCTCATAGTTGCAGGCATCGATAGAGCTCGACTGGTAATCGACAGATCCATCAGGCAAAGAGTCAGAAAGGATATAGAGGTGGGGAACCTGGCTGGGTCAGTCAGTAGAACATGTGATTCTTTTTTTTTTTTTTTTAAAGATTTTATTTATGACAGAGATAGAGACAGCCAGCGAGAGAGGGAACACAAGCAGGGGGAGTGGGAGAGGAAGAAGCAGGCTCATAGCAGAGGAGCCCGATGTGGGNCCTAAGCCTAAAGCTAGGAATTCCCCCTTTGGACTTTCTAGTTACCTGAGCAATAAATCCTCCACTTCTTTGCATAAGACAGTTTTGTTATATTTTTTTTTTAAGATTTTATTTATTTATTTGACAGAGATAGAGACAGCTAGCGAGAGAGGGAACACAAGCAGGGGGAGTGGGAGAGGAAGAAGCAGGCTCATAGTAGAGGAGCCTGATGTGGGGGCTCGATCCCGTAACGTCGGGATCACGCCCTGAGCCGAAGGCAGACGCTTAACCGCTGTGCCACCCAGGCGCCCCTAGAACATGTGATTCTTGATCGCAGAGTTTCCCATGTTGGGTGTAGAAATTACTTAAAAATAAAATCTTAAAAAAAAGAAAAGGATATAGAACAGAACAATACCCAACAGCGAAATATACATATTTCTCAAACTGACATGGAACACTAACCAAGACAGGCCACATTCTGGGCCATAGCACACTCCTCAATAAACGCAAAAGAACAAAAATCATTCAAAGTGTGCCCTCAGACTACAGTGAGATTAAACTGGAAATTAGCATAAAAATGCTAGAAAATCCCAAAATATTTGGAGATTGACAACAAATTGATTGAGAGGGAGGGGAGGGGCAGAGGAAGAGGGAGAGAGAATCCCAAGCAGGCTCCACACCCAGCATGGAGCCTGATCCCACAAGCCCAAGATCATGACCTGAGCCAAAATCAAGAGTCAGATGCTCAACTGACTGAGCCACCCAGGTGCCCTCAGATGTTTGTTTGTTTGTTTATTTATTTATTTATTTATTTATTTATTTATTTAAGTAATTTCTACACCCAATATGAGACTCAAATTCATGACCCGGAGATCAAGGGTCACATGCTCTACTTGACTGAGCCAGAAAGGCGCCCCTGAACAACACATTTTTAAATAACATGGGTCAAAGAAGAAATCTCAAAAAAAATTAAAATAATATTTTAATGAAATGAAAATACAACATCAGTTTGTGGGATGCAATGAAAGAAGCACATAGAGGGGAAATTTCTAGCATTGAATGTGCACATTACAAATGAAGAAAGATTTCGAATGAAAATCTAAGCTTCCACTTCAGTAAACTATAGAAAGAAGAGTATTGAAAGAAAGAAAGAAAGAAAGAAAGAAAGAAAGAAAGAAAGAAAGAAAGAAAAAGAAAGAAAGAAAAAGAGAGAAAGAAAGAAAGAAAGAAAGAAGAGCAATATAAAACTAATGCAGAAAAATAAAAATTCAAGTAAAAAAATCAGTGACACTGAAAACAGGAAAGTGAGAGAGGGGGAAAAAATTCAATGAAACCAAAAATGTTGGTTCTTTGAAAAGATCAATACAATTGATAAACCTTTGTCTAGCTAGAAAAAAGAAAAAAAACATTAATTACTAATATTAGAACTGAAGGAGAGGCAGTAGAGGCCACTACTACTGAGCCCATGGACATTAAAAGAATAAAGGATTGTAAACAACTCTATTCCTACAGATTTGATAACTTACATGAAACAGATCAATTCTTTGAAAAGTATAGTCCACCAAAACTCACACAAGGAGAAATAGATACTCTGAATAGGCACATATATAAAGAAATTGAATCAATCCTTAATAACTTTCCAAAACAGAAAGCACCAGACCCAGAGAGTTTCACTGATGAATTATACCAAACACTGAAGGAAAAAATACTGATTCTCTACAATGTCTTTTAGAAAATAAAAGCAGAATGAACACATCTCAACCAATTCTATAAGCAGAGTATTACGCTCATAACAGACCAGATAGATATTACAAGAAAGGAGGAGCACCTGGGTGGCTCAGTAAGTTAAGCCTCCAACTCTTGATTTTGGCTTAGGTCATGATCTCAGGGTCATGAGATCAAGCCCCAAGATAGAGCCCCTCATGGGGCTCAGCACAGAGTCTGCTTGTCCCTCTCTCTCTGCTCCTCCCTCACACCCGCCTTCTCTCTCTCTCTCTCTCAAATAAATAAAATCTTTAAAAAAATTAAAAAAAAGTTATTACAAGAAAGGAAAACTACAGATCAATATCTCTCATGAACACAGATGCAAAAATCCTCAAAATATTGGCCAATTGAATCTAACGATGTATATATAGAATATACACTATGACCAAGTGGGAGATATTGGAGCCATAAAAGGCTGATTCAGCATTCGAAAATCCATATAATCCATTATGTCAACAGGCTAAAGAAGAAAAATTGTATGACCAAAAATGTAGAAAAAGCGTTTGACAAAACGCAACACCCATTCACTATAAAAACTAGCAAACTAGGAATAGAGGGGAACTTCAACTTGATAAAGAACAACTACCAAACAGCTACAGCTAACATCATACTCAATGCTAATGAACTAGATATTTTCCCCTTCAAACTGGAAACGAGGCAAGGGTAGCTCTCCTCTCACCACTCATTCCTATTCAGTATTCTACTGGAAGTCTAGCTGCTACGATAAGAAAGGAACATAAAAGACCTACGGATTAGGAAGGAAGACAAATTGTCTTCATTCGCAGATGACATAGGGTTGTCTGTAGACAATCCCAAAGAATCAACACACAAAAAACGCTACTGGAATTGATTATATCAAGTTTGTGGGATATAGGGCTAAAAAGTTCATCATTTTTGGATATACCAGCGTTAGCCTTCCCAAAATGAAAAGCTTAGGTATAAATCTAAAAAGTAGATGTAGGAGCGGGTGGCTCAGTCGGTGGAGTGCCTGCCTGCGGCTCAGGTCATGATCTCAGGGCTGTGAGATGGAGCCCCACGCTGGGCTCCGTGCTCAGCGCAGAGTCGGCTTGGGATGGCTTCTCTCCCCCGCCCCTCCCCCGCTCACACACACGTGTGTGCACATACACGCACTTCTCTCTCTCTAAAATAAATAAGTCTTTAAAAAAAATAGGCACGTGATAAAAAAAAAAGTCGAATTAGAAAACGGGCAAAAAGACATTTCACTGGAGAGGATACAGAGATGATGTATGTGCATGTGCCCATGAGGAGATGTTCAACATTATTAGCTGTTAGGGAAAATGCCAATTAAAACTACAATGGGCTATTACTGCACACCCGACAAAATGGCTGAACTAAAAAGTAGTGACAAAACCAAATGCTGGAGAAGGTATAGACTAACTGGATCACTATACATTTTGGTCGATATGTAAAAAGGCACACCCACTCTAGAAAACAATTTGGTAGTTTCCTTAAAAACTAAACATGAGGGGCGCCTAATGGTGGCTCAGTTGGTGAAGTGTCTGCCTTCAGCTCGGGTCATGATCTCAGGGTCCTGGGATCGAGCCCTGCATGGGGCTCCCTGCTCAGTGGGGAGCTTGCTTCTCCTCTCACTCTCCCCCTGCATGCTCTCTCTCTCTCAAATAAATAAATAAAATCTTTTTAAAAAGAAAAAAAGATATGAAAGATCGTTTCTTTAAAAAAAATTAAAAAAAAAAAACAACTAAACATGAAACTATCATATTACCTTGCAACCGTACTCCTGGATTATCCCAGAGAAACTGAAAACAGGTTCACACAAAAACCTCCACACGAACGTTCATAACAGCTTCATTTGTAATTGCCCCAAGCTAGAGACCATCCAGATGTTCTTCAACAAGTAAATGGTTAAGCGAGTTAGGGTACATTCACACCATGGAACAGTACTTGGCCGTCAAAAAGAACCAACTATTGATACATACAACAACCAGGACGAGTCTGTGGAGAATTATGCGGACTGAAAAAAGCCCATCAGGTTATATATTGTATGTTTCCATTTATATACCATTCTTGAAATGAGAAAGTCCTAGAGCTTGAGAACCAGCTTAGTCATAACCAGGGATTAAGGAGGTGGGAATGGTAGAAAAGTAGGTGAAACCTGAGTGTTATTCTTCATAGTGATGGAAGTGTTCTTTGTATCAATATCAAGATTCTGGTTGTGATGTTTAATATCGTTTTGCAAAATGTTAGGCGGAAACTGGGTGAAGAATACATGGGATCTCTGCCATTTCTTACAACAGTATCTGAAGCTACAAGTATTTCAAAATTAAGTTTTCAGGTGAAAAAAAAATCAGACTATTTGCTAGTAGAGCCAACAGGTCTTGGATGTTATTAAATGAGACTTGTGAAGCCTGTGAAAGTAACTGGCTTTCAATGTTTCATACTCAACCATGAAGTACAGAGATTAATGGAAGGGTGTTTTTTTATATACTTCTCTATCTCTCCCCATAAATTGACTAATTAAAACAAAATCAACCCCTCCCAGATGTTGGTAGACTTAAGGAAGGGCAGAAAAGAGGCTGGAGATGGGAAGGGGGGGAATTGGGAGCAGGGAAACTGGGGTTTGGGGGATTGGAAAAGCAGGCCAGTCCAGAGGGGAAACTGGTAGCAATGACCAACAGAAATCACATCTAGTTCTTCAGGAGTATGAAAAGTGGATTATAGGGAGGTTGCCTGCAAAGAATTCCATGTTGTCCACGCATCAGCTTTTACCTGGAGAAATGGAGCCATTTTCTAAAAACATTGCATTGAACAGAAAAGGGCACCGACTGCCGCGTATAGCTCGGGGAATTCTCAAAACTGAACACACCGGAGTATTCAACGCAGGTCAAGAAAGTCACCTGCCCCCGTTCATGCCCCCTTTCAGTATGTACTACATTAGTATCCATTCTAATGTGGCGGGGCCGGGGGAGAGCTGCCAGTTCCGGGCTATGTGAGCAGCGCTACGGTCACTCTTGTACATGTCTTTGGGGGAACATGCTACATATTTCTGTTGGGCATATGAATGAAAAACACGAGTCATACGATATATACACATTTAGCTCTTGTAAAACCCCTTTCTAGAATGGCTGCACCCCCTTCCATTTCCACCAGGATTTATCTAGAGCCTCTCTAACGTTTGGTATTTTCATTTTTGTGGGTATGGATTGGAATTGTGTTTTGTTTTTTAAAAGATCTATTCATTTTACAGATGGTGGGGGGAAGGCAGAGGGAGAGGGAAAGAGTCTTTTTTTTTTTTTTTTTTTTTTTTTTTTTTTTTTTTTTTTTTTTTTTTTT
>NC_048223.1:95076584-95118286 GCF_002007445.2 Ailuropoda melanoleuca
TTCCATACAAATTTAAGGACTATTTGTTCCAGTTCTTTGAAAAATGTCCTCGGTATTTTGATCGGGATAGCATTGAAAGTGTAGATTGCTCTGGGTAGTATGGACATTTTAACTATGTTAATTCTTCCAATCCATGAGCATGGAATATTTTTCCATCTTTTTATGTCTTCCTCAATATCTTTCAAAAGTGATCTATAGTTTCTAGGAAAGAGTCTTAAGCAGGCTCCCTGCTGAGCACGGAGCCTGACACGGGGCATCGATCTCAGGACCTGAGCTGAAACCAAGAGTCAGATGCTTAACCCTCCCCCAGGCGCCCCCCTGGTGTTCTGGTTTTAATGAGGAGTAATGAAATTGAGCAAGAGGGCTCTGTCTTTGAAAGGGGAGCCCAAGCACCCAGACAGGTCCTCATAGGGACCAGACCCAGAGAGTTCTTCCCTTCACAAAATCTCATTGGTTTAGGCCTGCACTGAAGGTGACAAGCTGGAATGTTTCCAATTTACTGAACAGTTCAGCTCAAACCATCTTTTTTATTATTGAGGTGTGACATACTCTATTAGTTTCAGGTGTGCAGCATAGTGATTCAACGTTTGTCTGTGTTGTGACATGGTCACCACAGTGAGTCTCCTTACCCTCTGTCACCCTACGAAGTCAAGACATTATTACCGACCATATTCACCGTGCTGTCCATGACTTCCTCATGACTTATTTCACAGCTGCAAGTTTGTACTTTTATTCTCCTTCACCCGTTTTTGTGCCCCCCTTTCCCCTCTTCTGTCCGGTAACCACCAATCAGTTCTGAGTCTGGGTTTTGCTCCGTTTTTTAGATTCCACATATAAGTGACATTACAGCTCAAACCACTTTAACCAAAGATCTGACCAGTAACAACAAGGAAGAAAATGACACGACCTGGGCTGTCCCTTGCGGGGCCAGAAGGAAACGCCGCGGTGAGCGCGCTCGCGGGCACGGCCGCCGCCCCTTTCCCGGCACCCCAACGAGGCGCAAACTCAGAATCTCACTCGGTCCCCAACACTATACATCGGCCCAGACGGAGGTTGCCTGTGACAGCTGCATTCCAGCCGTATATCCGCGGGGAGCCCCTCGGGCCCCCAGAGTTGATCTGAAGAGGATTTTAAACGGAAGGCCTCTGCGATTCCGGAGGCGCAAAGGCAGCTTTGCCGAGCCTCCGTGTGGCTTCCGGCGGCGAGTCCCGAGAGCGAGGCCGCAGGCAGGGGCCTCCGGGGAGGTCTTCACGGGCCGGGAGGAAGACGCACCTGGACACACCAACCTCATCACCAACTTTCTCATTTCTCCTCCCGGAAACCCACCGTCTTTCCTAAAGACGCGGTCTGAAGTCCTGTTCTCCCCCTCGCGTTCTCGCATTACGCTGGGTTCTAAAGCCCACCCGCGTTCGCACGGTGCATCGCCTCCTGCATTGGCTACTGTCACCCACGTGCGTAAGAGTAAACTCCGTCTCCTCTTTCGTAACCTGTCCGTTGTCAGCTCATTCGAAGGCGCCTTATCACGACCCAAAACGGTCGAGGCAAGGGTTTTCGTGTCAACAGCCCTGTGAAGAGCAGTAGGACCCATCACCCGGACTCCCGTCGCCCCATTTCCCCGAACATTAACGTAGGTAGCACAGCCGTTCAGGATTTGGGGACGGCCCCAGGGACCCACGTCTGTGACAAGGGTCTGGGGAGAAGCCACCCAAGTCCAATTTTCAAGCGGAGTGCTCCTCCGCGTTTGCGGGTGAGGAGTGCCCCAGCCTAGGGGGCAGTCCGCTCTGTCCGCACACGTGCTCGGCGGGGCTCCCGTCTAGCCAGGAGCACCCGCAAACCTCGGCGCGGGCCAGGCCGGGGCTCCCGACGCCCGCCCCTGGAAGGAAGGGGCTCCTGCTCACAAAGGCGCCATTCACTGCTCCACTCCCCCTCCACGCCAGGAGCTGGGGCAGCAGAACGGGTTGTGGTGTTTTTTTTTGTTTTTGTTTTTTTTGCCAGGGGATAAATGTGGGGTCTAAGTCAGCCCAGCATTCTGAAAGTAGGGTTCCATTTGTGGCTTAGTGTAGGAGGATATATTTTTAGAAAATCAAAAGTAAAAGGGACCTGGGACTTAATATTCCTCCGCCCATCTTGGAGGGAGCTGCGGGAGGGATCCAAATGCGAAGTGCCGCCGGACGGCTGGATTCGGACTCCGGCCTCCCGCGTCGGCGCCAAGCTCCGGGGCACCCTGCCGGCCGCTCACGCGGAGCCCGGCAACCCGAGCCCCCCCAGCCCCACCCCCGGGCGCAGGGGGCGCGGCGCACCTGCGGGGTCAGCTTACCTGCCGGACTGGGCGAGGGGCGAACCGGGCCTCCTCGGGGGAGGGGCGGCCGTGGGCCCCGGATCTGGGGGCCGGCTGCAGGAGCGGGTGCGGTGCGGAAGCTCTGGGTGGGAGAAGGCCTGCGGGAGCCCGCGACCACAGAGCGTGTGCGCAACCGGGCGCCCCTAGGCCGCGGCCCGAGCGGGGACCGAGGGAGCCTGCGGACGACCCCCAGCGGCCCCCACCCCTTCCCGGAGCCGAGCACCGCGCGCGGCTCTGTCCGCCCCGGTCACGGTGGGGCGGCGGGAGGGCCCCGAGCCGCGGCTGGGCTCCCCGAGGGCCCGAGCGCTGCGCGGCCGCGGGTCCCGGCCACCCCGGGCGCCCACGCACGGCCCTGGGACTTGGCGGACAGCTGGGGGAGCTTAAAAACACCGGCGCCAGACCCCACCCCAAACCAGTGAAACCAGTCTCGGGGGGGTGGGCCTCCCGCACCTGCAGTTTGTAAAAGCTCTCCAGGGGATTCCTTCGTGCAGCGACCTGTGATCCGTTTTCTAAAAGGATTAAACTCAGTGCCTATCACAGAGCTTCTAGCGCGTCCAAAGTCGATACGGGATTTTACCCATTTTCTGAAATGATCAGAGAGAGTCTAGGGTAAAAAGTCAAACGAAAGGGGCGTACTTACGTTTTCATGGACTTTCCTGGTTTTGATTTTGAAAATTGGTTTGAAGTGCTGGCATAAAAACCTAACTGGCCCTTTAAAAACCTTGACTACACGTGCATGGTGTCAACAAATACCTCCCTTTTTCAAATACACTTGTGCTTTATACTTGTCTTTTTAAAGATTTTATTTATGTATTTGAGAGCGAGAGGCAGAGATAGTGAGAGAGAGGAGAGGGAGAAGCAGGCTCCCCGCTGAGCAGGGAGCCCCATGTAGGGCTGTATCCCAGGACCCTGAGGTCATGACCTGAGCCAAAGGCAGACACTTAACCGACTGAGCCACCCAGGCGCCCCTATACTCGTGTTTAAAAAAAAAAAAAAAGTGTTGTGTCAGAGAAAAGGTGAATTTTGCTGTACTTAACCTGCCGTCGTTTGTCCCCCCCCAAAGGCGAGTCAAGCGAATCTGAATGCGCAAACGTACCCAGATGCAATCCACATACTCCAAGCTATTCCTTAGCAAATGCAAAGGATGACAAGTGTCAGTACTTCATACAACTATATTTAATAAGTTGTTATTACAGAAAAAAAATGAAGTCCAAACTACAAAGTTTAAGCAGTTGTAAGCAATAGCTGCATTGAGCTCCATGTGTAGTCACAGTACTGCAGTTCCATACAAGCAATATTAGTCCAAGCCCCAAAGGCAGAAGCCGAGTAAGGGTTACTAGCAAAACAATCTAAGAGAACAGGTAATAAAAGATACAATACATTTAAAACTAGTTGTTAGTTGAAAAACAAATACAGAGATCTTAGCTGTGAACACTCTAAAAGTTATGTCCATTATTTTGACAGCAAAAATACAAATACCTAATACTTTATACCCCAACAGAACTATATCCAGAAAAGAAAGAGAGCAGAAGTTATCCTGTATTAGCACCCGAGTTTTCTACTTGTTGCCATTTACTACCATACAAATTTAAACATCCCCAAATCGCATATCCACTTCTTGACCCATTTTGGGGTATAAAGTCAACAGCATTAATTATAAAATACTCTGTGGTAAAATGGAACACTATTGCAGCTGAGATAGAGAAGTTTGGTTATTATTAAAAAAAAAAACAGAAAATGTTAGCCGACATACCATACAAACTGGTGAAAAAGCAACAATCCATACAAATAAGCCAGTTTTAACAAAAAGATACTTTTTTTTTTCACTAATCTGTGACTAATCTTTCACTCAAACCTGCAAGTAGAGATGTCACAATACTCAAATATTTAGGTAGGAGCTTTACCCAGTTAAATGCCATTTTGTTGCTAATATAATAGATAAAATGAAAACTAGCAGTTACTTGCTAATTGCATAAATGCAGTACACTCTGCATTAGCCCATGCCTCACTAACAAGCTATAAAACACAAGAAATAGGCAGAAATCTAAGCATAATCTTTATACCACTAAGCAAGAATTTTCCAATTTCTTTTCTTCTGTTCCTAATCACTTATTTGTAGTTAATGTAAAATTCCAGCCAGTAGTACCCAATTTGAGTTAAAATTTTACATCACGACTTGATCTAATCTATATATTATTTACAAAACTGAATACATAGAGCATACCCAGGAGCCAACTCTGGACACACGTTTCTCCAAGTTATTGATAACCTCACCTCCATGGCAATGAAGCTGGAAGGGGGCCATCAAGGACGAGTAGAAACACACCATCTATCTAGAGCAAGTCATCAAATGTTCTGTTTACGCAACACCAGTTTTGCAGTCGTAGGTACTTTGTTTTCGTTTTAGGTGCCATTACAGGGACACGCTGCCCTAACAGCACAGCTTCAAGGTGAGGTGGGTGTTGGAAAAGAAGCAGGAGGGCGGACAGATCATGCTTGGAGTGGCCAGATGTTGCCACAAAGAGGGACAAACAAGGGGCACCATAACAGGGGAGGGGGTGGTGGTGGAGGAAGACGAAGTCGGAGACTGTCCATATACAGTGGTGATGTCCGAGTGTGCATCCTCAGCACGCCGCCCACGCTGGACGGGAGGGAAGTCAGGACAGACAACGAGATCCAAGTCTAACTACAGAGAAGCCAGTGTCACCCGGCAGCGCCCCTCTGCTCTCAGATGTCACCACTGTAAATGCATGGGGAAGATTTGGCCTGGGCAAAAGGCACCATCTCACACAAGGACAGCAGTTGGTGGCAGATTCTCTCTCTCTCTCTCACACACACACACATGCATGCACGCACACGCACACAGGACATAATGAAGAGTTAGAGGGGAAAAACAATGAATCACTCTGTTGACCTAGCCGGGTTTTCAACCTGGTGGTATTTTGGTGGGGGTGACTCCATTATCAGGGCCCCAGATCTGGCTGCACCTGGTGTTGTATAAATCCACTGTGACATCCCTAGAGAACTGTACTGTGACATCCCTAGTCTTACACTAAACCACTGTAATAAAGGAAAAGGCTTGTCAAAATCTCACATGTTCTGCTCATTCTGTCATTTTATTACCCATTACATTTTCCAATCACTTTACATAACCATGTTCATTGTTGTCACACTATTGTAAACCACATCAGCAAGTTAATACATAAAGCTTTGCATTTCAAAAAACTAGACACTTTAGTAACAATATTACAAAGGTTTTAGCTTCAAAAATAACTGAAAATGAAAAAAATAAACTTTTAAAGAATTAGCATCATAAAATTAATTTATTCCAAGTAAAAATACAAAATAATATTATGACATTGACCAGATATGAAAGTCCCTCCCAGAAACAACTCTATTAATGATTGAGAAAGCACTCCTTAAAGAAAATACGAAATAAAATGAAAAATATGTAAATATGTTTAATTTTTTTCTTAGCAAAAAATCTTTCTAAAAATAACAATGAAAATTTGTCTCAGTACAAAGGCTACATTACTATTGAAAAAATACCAGCATGAAGAAAAGGTACATATTTGACAGTAGAAAAATGATTTCAGTGAATCACAATGTCTAAAGTTTGCAATGAAAATAAATCTGCAATAAAGATTTATGCCTTTTTTCTTTTCTTTTTTTTCTATTTTTTATACAAACAGTACAAACAGTATTGCACATAACAACAAATAGTCGAGGTTAGGTTATAGCCTTCAAAAAATCGACTAGTTCAAGTGTCACATCAAGGAAAGGCCACAACAGGACCTGTGATACCCAGGGGCTTCCCAGTCAAGTTGCAGGTCAGAACACCTCTTGTGTTTTAAAAAATAATTTTTTTTTGAAGGACCCTCTCTTTTAATATAACATTAACAACTTGGGGGCACATTTATTTACAAAACAAAAGGGAACATGTTATAATTTAATAAACTAAAAAAGTTTTCTTTAAAAAAATACAAACAGAAGAACTCTTTCACAATCCTGGTCAGTCGTGCACAATCAACGCTTGATTATAAATATACAAATGAAGGGAAAGTAGTTTCCACCATCTATCCACAACTTTCAGCACCAAAGGGAGTTTATTCTTTGTAACCTATTCTTCGTGACAATGGTTTTCACCTCCACAATCAGCTTCCCGCTGTAAAAGCTTCCAGCTTTTTTTTTTTAATTCTCAGTGTTGTTTTAGTACATGAAAGAGGGGTGCTTCTTCAAAAAGTTTTGCTTCTTTCACATAATTAGGTAGATTTCTGTAGGTTAGATATGATCTTTAATATTATAGTTATAAAGCTCTAACTTCTTCATTTTCAAAAAACACAAATAAGCATGAAAAAAATAAAGTTACCCATCTGTTAAATCATTTTTTCTTGCAGAATTAAATTAATATATATTTTTCTGAATAAACTTACTTAGAAAATATCATTTTCTTTCCTATATTTCAAAATTGAGGTATTGCAAAAGATCATGTCAGTCAGAAAGCATGCCTTTTTCCTTAAAAACAAACAAACAAAAAAATCTTCAGCCAACTTTTGAAAACTGTCTAGAATACAAAAAGTAGTAGTGCGTAACAAAATTTCTTGTACAGATGAAAAAAACCACAAACATAGAAAAAAAAAAAAAAACAAACAGAAAACCACAGCTGGGCCGGAAAAAAGCAATTATTACCAAAAAGCCCAGAGGCAACCTCAAAAGGGGAGAATTCTAATAAGCATTTTTAATCTAGTAAAAAACTATTTTGTTTTTTCCTTTTTGAAAACAAACTATAGTTTGAGAGCTGGTAATTGCAACTAAACACTGGAGAAACAAAACAAAACAAAAACAAGCAGTCTTAACTTAAGAGACAGGACAAGGACATCACAGCACATAAAACAGCGACTTAAATCTACTCTGCAGTGTCATATCCAGTCAGATTGTCCCCAGAATTCCAAAACATAGGAAGAAGATTAAAAAAAAAAAAGATTTACATAGTCTCACAATCACTGTGTGTGTCTATAGATTACTATCTGCAGCCCAGGAGTGAATGCTAAAAAAATGTCCACGGTGGTTCTAGCAGGTCTCAGTTCTATTCAAGCTTTACAGGATAAATCCAGGGAATTAAGTAGTTTAATTTCTCACTCAGACAACCAGCCCTGCCCAGGCCATCTTGTTTTGGACAGACATTTCTTTAGCATCACCGCCCCGCATCCTTCTTAAAATGTGCCTAGTTTGTCAATCTGACAACTTATCTCTATATACTGTATATATTCCTAGTGTTTGTAAGCTAAGATGAGCTCTTTGGTTTTCTGGACAAGGTCTGAAGCTATGTAAAATGGTGCAAGCACTAGGAGAGTGTAACTAAGAGCTCATGTGTTAGTTAATAATATACCAGTTATGAACTGTCAAGTTCGTTAATGTCTGACACAGAGGCTTTAAACAGTTAAGTTTGATCACAGTTAGACATAATCACTTTACTATATAAAATAAATTGCACAATATATAACAGAGCACCGCAAAGTACTTCATCTACCATCCACAAATTTGCTTTAAGAATATCCTACACCTAGGTTTTATATTGGTTGTAATATAGGTCATTCTGTTATGGGCTCTTCCTAATTTCAGAAGCATTCCATTTATTGAGGCATGCCTTCCTCCAGTCAATTACCAATTCTTTGAGTGAAAAAAACTCTTTTAAAAAAATCAGTATTTTATAGCTTATATAGATTCTTAATTTGTGCATTGTGGGAAGGTTTTATACTAGACATTGGATATAAAATTTATTGCATGCAGCAACCTGATTAAGTAAACATGCAGTCAGAAATAGTGACCTTCCGTTGAAGCTTTCTGTAGTCTATTCTGATCTCCTTTCGGCAGCTGATTCTATCCCTAAATCACAAACGTGTGTTGTTGGGTTTCTTTAAATTGATACCTTAGCCTGAAGAGAGTATTATGGTATTAATAATACCATCTTAATAGCAGCAAAAGCTATTGCAGCATAAATTTACATAACACTAAAAGATCTAACCAAAATCCTCAGCAAAACAAAAATCAAACATGAAGGAAAAATAAAGATTCAGCTTATGAGGTATCCTTACATGTCAAATAGAAAACTAAAGGCCTATTTTCATTAAGGGTTACCCTTATTCTAAATGACCCCAACTAATGATTGCTGAACTGTTGTGAAGTTTTTGCTACATCTGCCACCTACTCACGAGTATTACCTTTGGTAAGTCTTCTCCTAGGGGCAACTCTCTAAGTTTCTGAAAATAAGTGCATGCTCCAGTTCAAAAACAATCGGAACAACAACAACAACAACAACACAACAACAAACAACAAACAAAATCACAGACATCAACCTGATGGCCGCTGATGAGAATGGCAGTCTACGAGTGACAAATCAGGTGTAAGAAATTAAGGTACCAAGCAGACAAAGGTGTGACTCAAAGTGCAAATCAGTACCGTTATACACTCTGCAATTTTGCATTATACTGGACACTGAGTTCAGTAATATGACTGTAAATAATAGTAATAATAAAAAGACCCATTTCTTCTTTAAAAATCGAGAACGAATGCACAGATTTCCAGAACACTGTAAGCCCTGAGGCAGTGCCCTCTCTTTTTCCCTCCTCGTTATCTACTCCAGTACTTGTGGCTGGGTCTGCCCTGGGCTCAGCTCCAGCGGAACGGGACGTGCCGAGGGCGGTCGCCTCCCTCCTTCACCAGCGGTTTGTGGAACTCCCGCCCGGCGCGGGAATGTATGCTCGCCCAGCAGTATTCGCAGTAATACTGCAGACAGGTGACGTTGGCACAGAAGAACGGGGCAAACTTCCCACCACAGCGCGTGCCCTGGCACTCATCACACATCTGATCATCCAGCACATATGGCTTCACTTCCACCTGGACCCAAAGAGGAAAGACAGGAAAACATGTTTAGCAAAGCTCCGTCCCACTTCTTCCTGTGAGGGTTTACAGTACGGCTTAATGATGGGCGTCGGGCAGAGAGAGGTGTGAGTCAAAGTGCAAACCAAGGCTTTGGAATTGCTCCGTTCACAGGTGTATGATCACAGGCAAATTCTTAACCCTCACTCGTGTGTCTGTGAAGTGTGTATAATTTATACACAGATGTGCACACATATCTGCATATCTGTAAAATGGGTACAACAATGTCCACCTCCAAGGGTGCTGGTGAGGATTAAGAGAGGCAGTGTGTGTGAACGCCCCTGAGCGGAATCCTGAAGGCGGCAGCACCTGGCCATGTGGGGAGAGAGAGTGCGGGGCAGGGAGAGGAACCAGCTGGGACAAAGGCCACAAGCAGGCAAAGGCAGGGCATGTAGTTGGGGAACAGTGTGGTGTGAGCCAGGCAGAAGGGGAAGAGCCACGCTGGCTGGCCAGACGGGCTGAGATGGGATACCACAGTGAGGCTCTGGGCCTCTGTGTTTCAGTGACAAAGCTTCCAAAAGTCTATCAACTAAGTGCCGTGTCCAGAGGACTAAAGGGGAAAGCCGAGGAGACTAGTGAAATGCTAAGCTACTATAATCATTGAGACTTTCTTATTTTTTGGACTTTATTGCCTTAATCTCCCCCCATAACTGGAAGCTTCACTAGAGGAGAGCTTTTCTTCACAGCCCTTCAGGGGGCATTTCATAACTGAAATGAAGCAATGCTGTGTATGTGGAAACCAAAAGCAAGGAAGAACAGAGTTACCAGAGTTTTCCCCATGTCCCCTTCCTAGAACCTCAGAAAAGGGACATCGTTCATATTTTCATCTCGAAAGTTAGAAATTAGCAAGAAGGTGGCAAGTCCGTGATAGGGTCCTTTCCCACGCAGCCCTCCAGAGCCATTCTGGGGGAAAGTGACCACTGTGGCTATAGAGATGAGGACCCAGGGCTTTCTGACAGGGGCTAACTGCCTAGCCATTCAAGCTGCCTCTGGGTGCAGCCGGGAGGGTCTAGCAGAGCATGAGGCAAGGTACAGGAGAGGGGCAGCAGGGCGGACAGCAGGCAAGGTGGCCTACCTAGGATCAGACACTCTACTTTCCTGGTGCCCCTCCCCTTCGGAAGGCCCCTCTGCTGGCCTCCTCCGAGTTCTGTCTCTAGCCACGACTCCAGTCCACAGGACTGTCAGCCAGCCAGATACTCTGGCTTGGAAGACCCGGCCGAGAAGACCTGTATCAGTTCTTTACCCAGGGGAAAAGGGCTCTGGTTCCCTTCCCCCAATTTCCCCCTCCTCAACCTGACAAGTTAGTAAATGGGCTTCAAAAAAGTCTCAACTCACACTCTACCTGGCCCCCACCTTTACTTACACTTTCTTCTCACCTTCAATGCTCAGCCCACTCAATTTTATGCACCCAATGAGGCCAGGTCTTTCTTTTCTTTTCAACATAAAATTAACAATTTTAAAGTGACCACTCAGTGCCATTTAATACATTCACAGCGCTCAACAACCACCACCTCTATCTGGTCCCCAAACAGTTTCATCCCCCCAAGAAGACCTGGTACCTACAGCAGTTATCCCCTCCCCAACCCTGTCAACGGCCAGCCCACCTTCTGTCCCTAGGGATTTAGCTATTCTTAGGAATGGCATCACATAGTATGTGACCTTCTGTGTCTGATTTCTTTCACTTCTTGTCATCATACGGTGTTCAATCCGTGCTGTATCTTGCAGCAGGATTTCATTCCTTTTTATGACTGAACACTATTCCATTATGTGTGTGTGTGTGAGAGAGAGAGACAGACACACACACACACACACACATACACACACACACACATTCTGTCTATCCATTTGCTCATTGAGGGACACTGGGTGGTTTCCACCTTTTGGCTATTGTGAATGGTGCTTCTATGAACATGTATATACATATATTTGCTTAAAAACCAGTTTTCAATTCTTTTGAGGATATACCTAGAAGAAGAACTGCTGGGTATATGGCAATTCTGTGTTTAACTCTTTGAGGAACTGCCAAATCATTTTCCATAGAGGCTGTACCATTTTACACTCCCACCAGCAAAGTCACAGGGTTCCAGTTTCTCTACTCATTAACACTTGTTTTCCATTCTGTGACTCACCATCCTAGTAGGTGTGAAGAGGTATTTCACTGTGGCTTGATTTTCATTTCTCTACTGACAAATGACATTGAGCATTTTTCATGTGCTTGCTGGTGTAGATCTCTGGAAAAAGGTCTATTTAATATGAATGTATTAAGTGGTCTGGATTGTTCACTTTAAAATGGTTAATTTTTTATGACTTTAACCTCAATTAAAAAAATTAATTTAAACTCTTAAAAATACTAGAGGGGGAAAAACCCCCTATATTCTATTATCATTTTTATCCCTAAACACAAGTAACCTTTAAAAAAATTACCAAAACGTCTCTCTGTGCTACACTTGAATCTCCTTCATTGCTCTTATCTGTATTATAAATGGCCATTACCATTCTTGAAGTGAACAATCCCCTGCCCATTTTTAAATTGTATTGTCTTTGTTGTTGAGTTGTGAGAGTTCTTTACATATGTTAGATAGTAGACTTTCATCAGACATATGATTTGCAAATATTTTCTAAACTGTTTTACTTTGTTGACAAGGTCCTTTGATGCACAAAAGTTTAATTTTGATTAAGTCCAATTTATCTACTTTTTCTTTTGTTGCTTCTCCTTTTGGTGTCATGTCTGAGAATCCACTGCCAAATCCAAGGTCATAAAGATTTACCTGTTTTCTTCTAAGAGTTTCATGGTTTTAGCTCCTGTATTTAGGTTGATTATTAATTAATGTTGTATATAGTGTGAGGCAGGGGTCCAACTTCATTCATTCATTAGTTTGCATGTGGAGGATATCCAGTTACCCTAGCACCATTTGTTGAAGAGAACTGCTCTTTACCCATTGAATGGCAACCTCGTCAAATATGAACGACAGGCCTAGCCTTCCTTAACTATTTCAGTCCCCAAGGGGTCTATTCCTTCCTCCTTTGAGCTTAATACTCCATATTGCTCCTCTGGCATTTCCTGTCTATAGTAGTTCCTTGGTCAGCATCTCTCCTGAGTTTCAAACAACTTGATGACAAAGTCCTGGAGCAAGACAGGACAGCGGGTGGTCCAGAGGTGGTCTTCAGAGACTGTGGGCTCCTGGGGGAATGGAGCTATTGGCTTATGAGAGTGTATCAACTTGGCCTGATCTCCTTGCATCTGAAAGCCAAGAAGGAGTCCAAATGGTGGAATGAACCCCCTCTGCCCTGAAGCTAGAGGACTACTGGTAGACGCAGGACATTCAGGGAACTGCTTTTCCACCTCCAGTCCATGAGCTGAAGACCGCTTTGCTTCTACCACCACGCAGATCCCTATACTCAGGGTGCTCCAGAAACCAGATCTGAGCCTCAATAAGCCTAGATCAGAGTCTGAACAAACAGAATTCCCATTCAGCAAAAGAAAACCGCTGGAGGAGAAAGACAATAGCCATTTATAATACATACAAATATAAAAAGAGCACGTAAGGAGATTCAAGTCTAGCACAAAGGAGACAGTCTGGTAATATATATTTTAAAAAGGTTACTTTTGTTCAGGTATAAACAAGGTATTGTGGTTATATGGATTTTTCTTTCCTCTGTTTCTTTTAAGAGCTTCAAATTATTTTTTTTAAAGATTTTATTTATTTATTTGAGAGAGAGAGTGAAGGAGAAGGGGGAAGGGGAGGGACAGAGGGAGAAGAAGACTTCCAGCTGAACAGACAGCCTGACACAGGGCTCAATCCCTGGAATCATGACCTGAGCTGAAGGCAGACACTCAACTGACTGAGCCACCCAGGCGCCCCTGAAATCAATTTTTCTTAATTGAGGTTAAAGTCATAAAAAAATTGACCATTTTATTTTATTAACTTTTTTTAAAGATTTGAGAGAGAGAGACAGAGAGAGAGGGGAGGGACAGAGGGAGAGGAAGAGAAATCTTCAAGCAGACTCCCTGCCAAGCACAGAGCCAGCCGTGAGGCTCGATCATGACCTGGGCCAAAATCAAGAGTCAGACGTCTAGGGGTGCCTGAGTGGCTCGGTTGTTAAGCATCTGCCTTCAGCTCAGGGCGTGATCCCAGGGTCCTGGGATCAAGCCCCACATTGGGCTCCCTCCTCTGCTGGGAGCCTGTTTCTTCCTCTCCATTCCCCCTGCTTGTGTACCCTCTCTCGCTGTCTGTCAAGTAAATAAATAAATTCTTTAAAAAAAAAGAGTCAGACGTCTAACCATCGGAGCCACCCAGGCTCCTGTGAGGGTTTATTAAAGGCACTCCCAAACCATTTGTAATTTTTGCTGTACCTTAATGCTATCTACTATTATGTGATGTTTTACTTGACTATCCAGATTCTGTTTTTCCCAATACACAGACATGTAGCTATTAAAATAAAAATGAGGGTTTCTCTGTTATCAATAAACTGTAACACATGGAGACACCAACCCATTGGGATCATATTACTGATCTACACTTCCATTATTTTTTTTTTAAAGATTTTATTTATTTATTTGACAGAGATAGAGACAGCCAGAGAGAGAGGGACCACAAGCAGGGGGAGTAGGAGAGGAAGAAGCAGGCTCCCAGCAGAGGAGCCTGATGCGGGGCTCGATCCCATAACACCGGGATCACGCCCTGAGCCGAAGGCAGACGCTTAAGGACTGAGCCACCCAGGCGCCCCTACACTTCCATTATTAAAGTCCAAATATTACAATGCTATGCAAAGCCAGTTGTATCATGAAATAGACCTTCTGCTTTAAAGGGATCTGCAGGTACAGGAGATGAAAACTTCCTACAGAGGGACAGTGGAGTCACACAACACACCTAAAGGAGATGACCACGCCCAAAGATGCTGACAAATACGTGGCACTTCTTGATGAACGATGATAACCATTAAGGATAAGAAGGGCTGAATGAGGATAAGCAGCTGTAAGCTGGATAAAGGGAATAATATATTTAGAATGATATAAACACAGAGGAAGACATACCTGAACAAACTGTTTTCAATGCTGACACGGTTTTGTATCTAATAAGCTAGAGAAAGTATTTCTTTCTGCAGTTTTTTTGATATCGGTCAACAAAATGACCTCCCAATATAAATAAAGCAATGGCCAAACAGCTCTTGGGGGCAGCAGGGAGAATATAAACTATTCACAGATCCAGAATTCCCTCTCCTTGGGCCTGAAAGGTTGTAGAAAAGAGAAGAGGGGCATTAGTCAAGGTTAAAGCTCAGTTTGAGTGATGTTCTAAATGTCCTATTAAGGACAACTAAAGAATGGTCCCTGCTGTAGTCTGCCCCATGGTGACAGGAACCAATAAATTAAGTCTGCCAGATACCCAGCCACCCCAAGGCAGGTAAGGCACGTTCACAGGGGGCTGGAAGTTGAGTAGAAGCAAAGATTTTAGATAATGGGGTCAGAGTGGACAAATTGGAGAAAGAGGCCAAGAGGTATAATTTAATAGGGATAGATGAAGAGGCTTGCTCAGAAGTCAGGTATGCCATTTCTTATCATCGGGAATAACATACTCCCTGGAAAAACCATTTTATTTGGTGTACTAAAGCTTTTAAACATGATGTGCTCCTAATCTCCCTGGCATGTGTCACAGAGTACATCTACCCATGCCTAAAAATCACAGTAACCTCATTAACATTCCCACCGAACATGGTGTCTTTACAGTTGCTAATGCAGGTCCTCTACCAGAAGGCAATACAAAGATTGTATTGACATAAATTTTTAGTTTTTCAACGGACCATGAGCTGGAATCCTGCTGTTTAGAAAACAGATGACAGATGCCTAGGAAATTAAAGCAGCGACGTGAAAATGGCTTTTCCTTAGCAACAAAGTTATCCACAACCTTCCAGATATAGCAAATTCACAGTTATTAATTTTAGAAGCAATCTGGGGTAGATTTAAAAAAAATAAATGGTTTGAATTTTATTTTACCTTTCAAAGGATGGGACTTACTATTTTTCATATTCTCAAGTGTGAGGGGAAGAAAGGTTTTAAAATCGTCCTTGTGCCTTTCCCACAATTCCGAGTGTGCTTATGAGTGCTTACGTTGACACCTTTGCCATATGTTTCTAGAGTGCGGAGCGATCTGTGAGTGCTCTGTTTCATGAAATAAAGAAGGGCCAGCTGACAGTATCCTGTGCAATCCATAGATTCACCCCCTAGTCTCGTCTTCTTCAGCGCTGCTTGGGAATGGGTCTGGGGGTGAGGACATGTTCTAGCAGCAGAAGAGTGTATCACGTGGAGAACATAGGGTAAGAAAATTCATTAAAAATCTGTGAAATGCATAACTGCCAAGGCATCACCACCCTCCCAGAACGCAGAAGTGCAGAGCGCCCTGGCTCTATCCATTCATTGGCTATGTCATGGTCTTCCAGGCCTCAGTTTCTCCTACCCCATGAGAGCTGTGCACCAGCTCTTCCAAGTGAGAACCAGCACTCACCAACAAACTGCTAATTGACTAACACTATCAGACTTCTGGGGTTAAAGAACTTGAATGTCCTACTGAGATAACTACTTAGAAAAATGGGGGTGATACTTTCCCCATTAGTATTCTCACAAACTGCCTCATTGCTCAAATATAAGCAGGAAAGAACATTTACTCATTCTAAAGAGTCTTCAAATTAAAAATTATCCCAATTCCAAAACAGAAGACATAAAAAGAGATAACAGGACAGGAGCGATCAAGGGTCAAGACTAGGAAGGAGAGACAAGACAAAAAGGTTCCATGCTCTTTGGAGAAGAGGGACAGCTTTCTTTAGATGACCCAAACTCCATTTAAAAACTATTTCTAGTCAAAGGCTCTGAGATACCCAGAGCTTCAAAATAAGCCCAGGAAGGATTAGTTCAGATGATATATGAACTCACTTCTGGGTGCTGCTTCCTCTCAAAGGGTCAAATCAAACATAGCTCTAGCTACAGCTGGGAAGTTTTCAAGCCAGATCCGGCAGGGGCCAAAGGCAGTGGCAGAATAAAGGCTGGGCTGTCGGAGCCCCAGGCTAAGGCTGAGGCAGAACTAGTCTGAGAACGAGCCATCAGAACCTGCCCATCTTTTGCTATTGAGTCATTGTATATATTCCAGCTGTGGCTGAGGACAACGTGTAGTATCATCAGCATTTCTGTTCGTATGGTTACTGGGTTGTATTAATCTTCACGCAGGCTAAAAATATAAAGCCTTTGATAGTCTGTAGCTAAAATTCAGGCCCCACATGTTTCCAGGGAAGAGAGAAAAAAAGATTAAATATGTGAAGTACTTGAAGTGCTTGCAAAGAAAGGTGCAATGGATAACATCTCATTAAGTCAAAAATGGGTTATTTTAAAGTACGCTATTCAAAGCAAATATTATATGCTATGGCTTCACTATCACAATGTTCCTTAAATAAAAGTATCAGAAAGCCCCAAATTAGCTAACCGAAAGGCAGTCTCTCTGGTCCTCTACGTTCAGCTAAAACAAAATAGTCAAGGGAACGTTATTTGTCAAAGGCATATTGATTTCAAAACCATTGATTTCCCTTCTAATACAGATAGAGACTGTTATGTCAGAGAGAGACATTAGATAATCTCAAGTAATCAAAAGACAAAGGACTATAAATACTACAGGGAATTATCAAACACAGCTTCAGCGTCCCACCACCAACAATGGCCAAGCAGTAGTTCTTCCCCTGACTCACCCCAAATCTCTGTAGACAGAAAATATATGCCCTGCAACCCCATTTCTGGCTATTTAGTCAAAAGAATTGAAATCAGACCCACGTTCCCTGCAGCATTATTCACAATAGCCAAGATGTGGAAGCAACCTAAGTGTCCACAGATCAATTAATGGATAAAGAAAATGTGTTATATCAACATACAATGTTTATAGCAGCACCATCAACAATAGCCAGACTATGGAAAGAGCCCAAATGTCCGACCACTGATGAATGGATAAAGAAGATATGGCAGATATACACAATGGAACATTATTCAGCCGTGAAAAAGAATGAAATCTTGGGGTGCCTGGGTGGCTCAGCCATTAAGCGTCTGCCTTCAGCTCAGGTCATGATCCCAGGGTCCTGGGATCGAGGTCCACATTGGGCTCCCTGCTTAGCAGGAAGCCTGCTTCTCCCTCTCACACTCCCCTTGCTTGTGTTCCCTCTCTCGCTGTCTCTCTCTGTCAAATAAATAAAATCTTAAAAAAAAAAAGAATGAAATCTTGCCATTTGTAGTGACGTGGATGGAACTAGAGGGTATTACACAAAGTGAAATAAGTCAGTCAGAGAAAGACAAATACCATATGACTTGACTCAAATGCGAAATTTAAGAAACAAAACAGAGGAACATATGGGAAGGGGGCAAAGAAAAAAAGGAGGGAGGCAAACAAGCTGTAAGAGACTCTAAACAATAGGGAACAAACCGAGGGTGCTGGAAGGGAGGAGGAAGGGGCTTAATTGGTGATGGGGATTAAGGAGGGCACTTGTGATGAGCAATGGGTGTTGTATGTAAGTGATGAATCATTAAATTCTACTCCTGAAACCAATATTACACTACATGTTAACTAGAATTTAAATAAAAATTTGAAACAACAACAAAACTCCAAACTACCACTACATACATATTAAACTTCAGAATTTGAGCATGAAGAAGAAGCTGAAAACATAGTATTTTCTCAACTGGCTTTCCTAGAACATTATTTCCAAGAGATGATAAACTTCAGAAGAGTTCCGTGATCAAAAAATTTGTGAAAAACTGCATATTGTTTCCTTCTTGGGTCTTCACAATGAAGACTGGTATATAAAAGATTCTAAGAAGTCTTAGAATAAACCTATTTAACTTTCTTCAAGAAAGCATTTCCAAACTCATCTGACTCAGAAAAAGACTTAAAAAAATAAAATAGATATTAAAATCAAAAGGGACTCATGTGTTACAGAAAACAATTTAGGAAATGATGGTTTAGAGGAACTAATTTTAGGGACAGATTGCAAGGCAGGCTGGACCTGCCTACTGAGAGCTCCTTCTCCTGTTTCAAAAACTGAGATAACCAACCAACGTACCCCTGTCCTGCCTGACATATTTAACCCCTTTTATCTTGTGAAATTCTAATTAGATTGTCTAATGAGTATCTAACACAAGAGTTCAAATATTAGTCATGGTTTCATGTAAATCAATGTATTCTCAGTACCCCTGTATACTGACAGAGTGCTTCAAGTTTCTAAAATTGCTTTCATTAACACACACACACACACACACACACACACACACACACACACCCCTATGTATTCTTCCTTCAAGTTTATACAGTAACTGGTTTAGTGAGGAACAAACTCCAGATTGGCTGATTACAGCCTATTATCCTTTCTAGTAGTAAAGTAAGGTCTCTGTCGGCGGAGTTGGCAGACTTTAACCAATGTCTGCTGCATGATGCATTTCAAGTTATAAACATCTAACTTACAAATTTCTAGGAAGGGGCACCTGGGTGGCTCAGCCGGTTAAGTGGCTGACTCTTGATTTCAGCTCAGGTCATGATCTCAGGGTCATGGGATTGAGCCTCCCCATTGGGCTCCACGCTCAGCTTGGAGTTTGCTTGAGAGTCTCTCTCTCTCCTTCTGCCCCTCTCCCATGCTCTCTCTCCAAAATAAATTAAAAAAACTTTTAAAAAATTGCTAGGAGACAATATGACCAAGTTGTGGTAAACAATAGCTGTGTGTGGGGGGAACCCCTCAGATTTTTATAAAGAAATTGTTCATATCAATCAAATATGCTTTTGTTAGACTAAAGGAGATTTAACTGATTCAATCTTTATGAATTTTCTTAGGACCACACAGAGTAGACAAAAGGGTAGAAAACGGCCATGTAAAAAGATTACCTTTTTTCTAATGATCTCATTTTTCAAACTACAAAAATCTTTCATACGTGAGTGACCTAGCCTTGAGTTATAAAGAAAACTGAATTTAGCAGGGCTTTCACATCCTAAGTGTTCATTTGGCATCACTTCTAAAAATACCATTAAAACAGACAGAATGAGTACAGGTGCCCTCTTTTGCCCTTAGTGTACTTAAATACTTTAAACTGTTCCAGTTTTTCACAGAAACACTATTCACGGATTATAAGCAAAATTTAATCCTAACCTTCTATTCAACTTCAGGTTCAAAATCTTTTCATCATCAGAGAAAAGATACTGGTAAAAATACTTCTTTCTGGACAGGACTTCTTTCTTTCTTCAGACCTTTACATGGAAAATGCATTTAGGTGTTTACATCTATAAAAGGGACTTAGGAGTCTCTGTGTGTGTCTTGACTAACATCCAACCCGCGTGTTGGCAGATTAGCAGCTCTGTTAATTGTGTGTGTGTGTGTGTGTGTGTGTGTGTGTGAACTTCGACTATTTCATTCTCTATATTAAAGATCCTTAGCAGAACTAAGTAGGTGCTTTAAAAGGAAAAAAAAAAAAGAGAGAGTCAACAAATTGGCCTTGGATGCATGATTAGGCAACTGCCCAATTTAAATACCGAGCTCAGCAATAATACAAATCAGTGTCTGCACAGCCAAATAACTTTCCAAAGCACTCCTTCATCTGTCATCGTTTATCAGCACCACAAACTGTAAGACAGACTGGGCTTCTTACGACTACTGGAAAATCAAATCAATAACATCAATAAAATCAAGCCTCTAAAAGGTGGTAAATTGTCCAAGGTCACACTCCTGGGGGAAGAGCTAGGAGTGTTGACTCAGATCTCACAATTCCCAAGCCAGAACAGAACACTTTTTCGCTATCGCCATAGCTCTCTGTGTAGCCAGGACACAGGTGGGCATGGGGTGTACCCCCTCTAAGATACTGATGGCCATACCCCAGAAATGCCACACCCTATTAGTGTTCTAGGGAACCTGTTACCCAGGAGAACATATCACATGTCTCCTGCATGCCAAGGCAGAAGATAAATGAGGCAACTCACTCATTTATTCATCTAAACACAAATAATTAATGTGTGTCCACTACGTGTCAAGAATTAAGTATACAGTAGCTTACATGAAAGACACCAAGAAGTGCTGTGCTGGGCATCACACAACCTTAATATTGTCAACACAGGGACAAATTACCAATTGGCTGATAACTGCTGAATATTAGCCATTAACATATGCCTAATGTAACCTTTAAAGTATTTATTTCAAGATGCTAATAATGTCTCCTTGGAAGTAAAAACAAGCATAAATTGTAGGTATCATTTAAAACATTTTTTAATTTTTTTATTTTCCCCACTGCTTGTGTCATTTATAATAATTATGTTCCATAACAAGGGTCATTATAGCACTTAAAATCCCAAACATTTCAATCAAATGCTATAATCCAGTGGAGCTGCACTGGTTCACACTCACTTGTATAAGGTTTCACATGAAGACAACATAAAAGTGAAAATCAAAAGCAACGCAACTGCAAAAAGACACAGAAAATTTTCCAGCTCATTTGGCTAATGTTAAAAATGACCTACAGACATATTAGAAATGCTTGAAAACAAACCCCAGATGTGCTCTGCTCTCTGTAGAATATGTTCACCTGGGAAGTTATATGAACTACTGAAACATATATAAAACCCACAAAAGGACCTGTAATCTAACTCAGACATCCCAAATATAAGGTCTATGGAAAAAGGACTTCATGAAAGAAGTGGGTTGAAGAGACATTAGACCCTGGGTGAGCCCAAGGTTCTGGGAGGGAGTCCCATGAGCAAAGGCAGCTCTGCCCTTAATTGACAGGTTTCTTGACAGTCTCCAAACCTCTCCTAGAGTCTCACTTGTTGCAAAATAAAGGAGGTTGGACCACGTCACGTCTAAAGTTAGTAAGTCCAGCTTTATTTTTTTTTTATTTTTTTAAAAGATTTTTATTTATTTATTTGATAGAGATAGAGACAGCCAGCGAGAGAGGGAACACAAGCAGGGGGAGTGGGAGAGGAAGAAGCAGGCTCATAGCGGAGGAGCCTGATGTGGGGCTCGATCCTATAACGCCGGGATCACGCCCTGACACGAAGGCAGACGCTTAACCGCTATGCCACCCAGGCGCCCCTGTAAGTCCAGCTTTAATATCAAAGAACATTTTTTGACATTCTAAATTTCTTTATTACATAAGTGAGTGGTTGGTTTTTTTTTTAAAGATTTACTTATTTGAGAGCGAGCAAGAAAGAGCATGCATGTGTGCACAAGCGAGTGAGCAGGGGGAGGGGCAGAGGGAGATTATCTCAAGCAGACTCCCGCTGAGCATGGAACCCGATGTGGAGCTCCTTCCCATGACCCTGAGATCATGACCTGAGCCAAAATCAGGAGTCGGAAGCTTAACCGATTGAGCCACCCAGGTGCCCCACACAAGTGAGTGTTCTTTTTTTTTCTTTTTTTAGATTTTATCTATTTATTTGACAGAGAGAGGGACAGCACAAGCAGGGGAGCAGCAGGCAGAGGGAGAGGGAGAAGCAGGCCCCCCACGCTGAGCAGGGAGCCCCATGTAGGGCTCGAACCCAGGACCCTGGGATCATGACCCGAGCCAAAGGCAGACGCTTAACCGACTGAGCCACCCAGGCACGCCCACAAGTGAGTGTTCTTAATGAAGTAGAAAAGGAAAGCTGTGCAAAGTGCCCTTTGGTGGGCAGCTGGATATGCCAAAGGTTGCTATCTAAGGGCTTCCCATCTGAGCTACCTCTCAGTCGACACTCATTTATTCATCTAAAAACAAATAATTAATGTGTCAACTATGTGTCAAGTATTAAGTATACAGTAGCTAACATGAAAGACAGTCACTGCCCTCATGGATTGTATAGTCTAACAGAGTAGATGTACATTAAAGAAGCAATATTTCACTTTTTTTTTTTTTTAAGATTTTATTTGACAGAGACAGAGACAGCCAGCGAGAGAGGGAACACAAGCAGGGGGAGTGGGAGAGGAAGAAGCAGGCCCATACGGAGGAGCCTGATGTGGGGCTCGATCCCATAATGCCGGGATCACGCCCTGAGCTGAAGGCAAATGCTTAACCGCTGTGCCACCCAGGCGCCCCTAAATGAAGCAATATTTCATTACAGAGGTATTTAAGGCCACAAAGGAATGGTAGATGCTTTATGACAATGATCTATAGCAGATGTAAGCTCCACTGAAGAAAGGATTCCTAAATATATTATCATTACGCTGAGACCCAAAGGAAAAGTAGGTATTAGGCAGGCAGAAGAAACAGTATGTACAACGACCTTGAAAAAGAGAGGAAAAGGCCAGTTGTGACTGGCTCAAGATGAGGAAGAGAGAGCTCAGGCAAAAGAAGTGTGTAGTGCGTGAAGGGTCATGTAGGCAGTATTAATGAAGGATTCTTTATCCTAATGGCAGAACATAACCAAAAGGTTTAAAGGAAGACATTATGATTTTAAAAAGTCACTCTAGTTTTTATGTAAAGAATGTACTGGAATTGGCTAAGCTGAATTGGGGAGACCAGTGAGGAGCCCCCTCTAGATATCCAGGTGATAGATGAGAGGGACTCACTCCAGGATCCTTGAGAGCCTTCCATGCTCGCTTCTGGTCCTTGTTCTCCCACACATCAGCCTGATCTACTCTACACATTTATTGAGCACCACCCATGTGCCGAGCATTCCCCATTTAGACCTCTGGGCACATTGGCAGAGTCAAGGTCCTGGCAGCTCTGTCAGGAAGTACCATCAGAAGCCCCTTCCACCTCTGTGAGTCCTCCCACTGCTAGCCAGACCACCGCAAGAAGTCTGTGGTGTGGCTTTATCAGCCAACTCCGGCAACTCACATATTCTTGGGAGACTCTAATTACAGTTACAGCGTCAGAAGCTTGTCCCTGCAGCCTGGGCTACCTTGTTCCTGTGACTTCAAAGAGTACAGGTTAAGTAAGGAGGATCCCCTCCCTGTAATAACTAAGTAGGATAAATGCAGTGCCCCCACTCCGTCCCCCGCTGGGGGTTACTGTTCAGTTGGTCCTCCTACCGCAGGCTTGAAGGCCGTACATTACAATACTTCTTCCTATGTTCTAAATTTTACTGTGGTGATGGCTGCACAACTATGTAAATATGCTAAAAACTGTTGACCTGTACACTTAAATTGGTGATTTGTATGGTATGTGAATTATATCTAAATAATGCTGCTACCAAAACAAAAAATAAAAATGCCATCTCTTCCTTAAAGAAGATGGCAGTATGGATGAGTGAAAGGACAGCAGAGATATAAAAGTCCCAAAGCTATAGGACTGACACTTCCCACAGATGTTGCATATTGACATATTTTATTTTATATTCATAGGCAAACCAAAAAGTCTCTAAGTCTATGAGAAGAAATCAAATCTATAAAGGTTGTATTTTCTCTGTAGACCACTCTGCCGGGTGATGGATATTAAGGAGGGCACACGTGGTGATGAGCACTGGGTATTATTTGCAACTAATGAATTACTGAACACTACATCAAAAACTAATGATGTGTACTATACGGTGGCTAACTGAACCTGGACCACTCCATCTAAACACTCAGCCAAAGAGCAGCAATAACAACAACAATAAATACATAAACATTTAAATTCTCAAAAGAGATGTGTTTTTCGAGAAAAGCTGGTTCCACACAAAAGTGGTAAAAGAAATACACCAAATTCTTCTTCATGTACCTCCCACAGTTTACCTAGGAAAGGTGCAACCTGAGAGTACACACCTGTGAGAGTCCTAGAACTTTCATGGTTCCTGGCATTGCCGCTCTGCAGGTGGCCCTCTTCTACTCTCCATATGGGGCAAAAATGAAAGGGTTAGGGGGCTGCAAATAGCAAGGAAGTGCCCCATAAATTGCTATCTATAGGGTTTTTTTTTTTAGTTCACTGATTGCACTGTATCTGCGTTCATAATGATGCAGACAACAAAGGAAGTTCCTTTGACCAGAAGGGTAACAAAGGTTGATGCTATTTAAAACAGTCGAGGTCTTGGTTTAAAGGCAACTGTAGGCTAACAAAAGAAGGAAGGAGAATAGGACTGTAGCATCTTGGAATTTGCAATAGTAAGGGAAAGGGATTATGGGTACAGGAAGATATCTACTCCTGACTTTTAGGACAGGTTCCAAAACCTTAACTATGAGACTATTGCTAAAAACCTAGAGGGGTTATTCAGGAAAGAAGGTTGTGCCTAATGAGAAATTCTCTGCAGACAATCAAGAACAGAGTGCCCAAGAAATAGAGCATTACCTAAGGAAATACTGATGTGATTATATATAATGGGGGATCTCTGGAAAGCTCAAACTTAAGCTTTAGGAGAAAGATAAACAAAATTAAAACTAGGGATGAATTTTAAAAAGCATCTAAGAAGCGTGCAGTTAACAGAGGCTTAATATGCCAGAGTCAAAAAAAATAAGGTATTGCTGGCTATATTCAAATTAAGAAGAAAACAAGAGGACAGAATAACAATTTGGGGGAAGGGAATGTAATGTTCACAGAACAGTGAAAAAGGAACCTATTTCAGGATGGAAGCTGGCTTTTATCTCTCGTAATGAAGAAAGTGGCCTCCATATAAGGCAGGGAAAACAAAGGGCACGAAGATGGAGCTGGGAGGCAGAGGAGACGAGGGACTGTGCCACTTGTAGTGATTTCTAATTCTCTCCCTTAGACGATTCTCACCTCAGGGCATTGCAGAATGGACAGGTCCCTTCCAGACACCATGTGGATGGAGGTGGCGTTCTTGTGACCACGGCAACAGTCCCACTATACATATGTATAGTGTGTTTTGTTGTATATATTGCTTCCTCTTCCAGGTTTCCCACAGGGCTATTCCTCCTGCCTTCATTACACATGGAAGCTCAGCATGTAAGTGATCTACCCAAAGTCACAAAGCCCACAGGGAACAGGACCAGATGTAGACCAAGCCATGCGACCAGTGCTCTTTTCACTAACCATTTGTCTGTTCACTACATCTTCGGCGAACAACTGATAAAATTCAAGCTACATAATATTAACGACGTCAGTATTAAGTGCATTTGTAGCAAGACAAATACTGTGAACCATCAAGTGCTAGTTACTAAACATCTATCCAAAGGTCGTATAGCTCTGGCTGTTCAATCCTCAAATCACATTTACTCTTCAGACCATCCCCGGGAGGGAGTTACAGATGAGGACCCAAGGCTCCCAGCATTAATTAAGTGACTTGGGGTCACCGGGGACTCGCGCAGCAGAGATTTAAAAGCACTGAAATCTATTCCAGCTCTAAACTCCATATTCTTCCCACTGCACCTGGGGGCTACTCTACATGTATATCCAGGACCTCTCTACAAGGCGGAACGACAGTTAACCCAAATGCAGTAGGCAGAAGATAGTCAATGACTTTCTCGAGTCCTCAGAAGTTTGATGTTCCAAATACATTTTCATAAGCATGGCTATGATCATGCTCACAAAAGCAAAGCCACCTCTCTCTTTTTTACCTAGGTCTAACTCTTGTGGGAAGAAATACTGAGGACCTGACTAGTATAGCAGGGGAAGGCGTAGGGGTGGGCAACAAAACAAATAGCATCTGAATTTCCTGCGATTTTAAAAGGTGCTCAAAAATTGCCATATTCCCTGGGGCAAGTGTACTTCCCTCCATTAAGGAATAGGCCAGGAGGTTGTTAGCCTGGGGGCAAAGGGAAGACAGAAGCATGGGGACATGGAGCCTTCTCTATCTCCCTAGTACCACCTCCTGTCCAGTCACTAGTTCTGGCTTCAGAAAGCACAAAGATGAGAATCTAAGGCTCTTCAGGTTAGTTTATGACCTGGGATCACCAGTGGTGAGTGCCATCGCAGTTTAATGTTTGGTGTCTAAAAATCTGGTGTTTCAGACTCACAAAAGCACAGGGACAAGAAAGTCCACTGACACCAGCAGCAGTAAAGAAACTCCTCTAAGTATAACCATTTGTCAGTTCAACAAAGGTTTATCAAGCACCTTCTACGGTAGCTATACATCAAGCAATGGGTAAGCACTGGGAAGGAAGCAGAGAATGAGACAGACCCCGAGCCTATCTCTGTGGAGCTTACAGTCTGTAGGGGGATTACTGCTACAAAAGGGGAAGCTCGATGCTCTGGGTGCTTGAAAGCTAGGAATGGAGCTGAGTCTTTATCACACCTCTGAGTCTCCCCTAATTCAGAGAGTGTTTCAAAATTCTGAAAAAAGAATTATTTTGTTTATTTTAATTAAAAAACAAACAGGGGCGCCTGGGTGGCACAGCGGTTAAGCGTCTGCCTTTGGCTCAGGGCGTGATCCTGGCGTTGTGGGATCGAGCCCCACATCAGGCTCCTCTGCTATGAGCCTGCTTCTTCCTCTCCCACTCCCCCTGCTTGTGTTCCCTCTCTAGCTGGCTGTCTCTATCTCTGTCAAATAAATAAAATCTTTAAAAAAATAAAAAAAATAAAAATAAAAAAAAAACAAACAAACCACCACTACTTACTTATAAGGAGCCTGGTAATGTAGCAACTGTTTATTTTAGGCACTGGCTTTTGAAATTTGATCAGATATATGTCTTAATAAAAACATAACTTGCTGAATATTTAAGAATTCACCACCAACTGAAACTTTCACCTTCTAAGAAACTTAAGTCGCTACACAAAATTAGTCAAAGTCGACCACAGAGAGTACAGGTGAAACTTCAAAACAGAACATATTTGGGGTGCCTGGCCAGTAAGTGTCCAACTCTTGGTTTTGGCTCAGGTCGCAATCTCAGGGTCCTGAGACTGAGCCCTGTGTCAGGCTGTGCGCTCAGTGTGGAGTCTGCTTAAGACTCTCTCTCTCCCTCACTCTCTCTCAAATAACTAAATCTTAAAAAAAAAAAAAAAAAAAAAAAAAGAACATATTTCCTACTTTATTTATCCCTGTCCAATGTATGCCCCAAGAATATCCTTTGCTGGAAGTGTTAACAGCCACTGTACAATTGCAAAGGGAGGCAGGTGTTCAATACCTGATCTATTCTCCTACTTGCTCTATTAATCCACTGATATAGGTCTCAGATTATCTCCTCCTACCACCTTCTATTTCCCCAAACTTCCAAAGAGTGGCAGAGCTGGGATTTTAGGGATTTAGACCTATGCCTGTCCACAAAATCAACTGAGCGCACCAATTCCCTACAACTCTGTCATGTGTCCCCTCTTTAGATTAGAGGTAGCAAATCAGAATGCCTCTGGTGGCCAGGCAGGCAACACCATGGAGGAGAAGAGGGCAGGTAATGCATATGCGTGTGTGTGTGTGCGTGCACACGTGTGTTTGTGTGTGTGTGTGTGCGTGTTTTTAAAGAATGGGACGAAAGGGAACTGGAGGACTACAGGGAATTGGAGGGAACTGAAACAGACAGCAGTTATTTGGCTCCAATGATTGCAATCATGTGCGATCTTGCAATTTTAAGAGAAATCAGAAGTTCAAAATTTTATGTATACTCATGAACATTAACATTAAATGTGAGTCCAAACTTACTTGTTTTAAGAGCACCATATGGGTCAAACAGGTCACCAGCTTGCAACCTTTGTTAATGTGCTGTTGGCATCATCTTTTAAACAGCACCAGTCGGGTATGCTAAATTCTGCAGGGTTATTTCCATAAGTGTAATATCACCCTGGGGATGGGTGAGGCAGAAGGTTCATTAACGCCTGAAATACCGTGGGTACTCTTTTTTTCAGGCAGTCTAGAGGGACTCAGGGACTGATACCATGTAAGGTAGAGCTGCTCACTTATGATCATGAGGTGCTTTTCTCCCTGGGGGCCCAGAAAATAAACTTCATTTCTTTCCCATAGCAATCATACCCCGAGTGGTTGCTCACCCGTTTGTCAATGTCGTTGTGTTGGAGCTGCACAAAGCGAGCACTGATGGCTGCAATGTAACTCTGCTGATTGGAGAACGCCACACGGCCAGCACCTTTGGGGTACTTCAGCTCTGGGTCCGTATCGATGCCAGCATAGCAGACACCACCGTACAAACGGTCCATGATCATTGCCAATTCAACTGCAAGAAAATAAACACAATTCGGTATAAATGTTTAGAAGAAAATAAACACAATTCGGTATAAATGTTTCGGTATAAATGGGTACTTTTGCCCAGGAGAAGGAAGAACTATTTAAAGATCATGCAGTATAATTAAGAAAAGGAAAACCCATGTTAGGTATCATGAAGAGTGTCCACATCAGTCTTACAACTCAAGTAGGGGAGCTCCTCATATTTAAAAATTAAATGAAAAAAATTAGAATTTACACAGTACACACACAAACTTACATAATCGGAACTTTAGCAACAGTATAAAAGGATCTATCAGCAATCTTCCTTTTCTAATTTCTAACTGTTTAGTCCACTGGAGTGGGCTCTGAGGAGGCAAAGCATTTCAAACAATGCCCTAACAAGTTAATTATAAATAGCCCTATTTACTGACCTCTAAGACAAAAAGCAATTACTACAGTCACACTGCTATATTAAGATTAAGCTATAGAAAGAATTAACTGCTCATTTTAACTAGAGGCAATATATTTATAACCTTAAGATAAATCTCTACAATGAAAAATATGTATTTTTTTTAGTATATTCTATCCCAACTGAGAAATCTCCATACTAGCCTCTCACACTGAATTCTAAATAATAATACTAGTAATGATAATAACAGCAATGAACATTTATTGAGCACTTACAATGTACCAGGAAACACTAAGCTGCTATGAAGGCAGTAAAAACATATCCATCCTGTACTCTGCTATAAATCCAGAGGTCTGGTCTGCGCTCCTTGCCACATTTCTTCTACATAGACCTTTATATTGGTATATTTACAAAACACCTATACAGAAGGCATTTGGAAATTGGAACATTCCAAAGGTCTGATATCCTAGAATTATCCTCACCATAAAGGTGTCAAGGAGAGACATGGAGCAGTTACTTACCTGGATCCAAATTGCCTGAAGGTAATTGTTTACTCGATACTGGATGTCACTTCCTCCACGTATGACCATTTCTTTCAGGCTACTCATATGACTTAAGTCCAGAAGACTTAGCCCTACCCCTGGGGAATGACCCAAGAACCCATTTCCCTCAAACACTTACATATGGTATTTAGAAAGGAGAAGAGGGTAGGTGGAGGATGACCTGGGTCACAGCCAGTGTGCAAAGACCGTCACATCACACAACAGATCTCCGTGGGAATGAGTATTTGGGGAGAAGGAAAGCAGCACAAGCCAGTGGGGTAGAGGAGGAATTTTGTAGCAGATACAAGAGTTGAAGGGTTGAATGGTGTAGGAACCCCACCAGATTTCTACGAACAGAAGGAAAGCCAAATAGTACTGGTTTCTGCAGTAGGAAGCTGCGGAACCGGTAAGAAAAGCTGTGTTGCTATGACAGAAAGGAAGTCTTTCTACGTAACTTCTCCAAAATTTCTCTCCATACCAGACGGCCTAATATTGGTGGCTATTTTCTAAGTGCCTGTTTTTAAGAAGAAGAATGATCTGCAACCAACAGATTCTGGAATGTTCAGAAGGTAAGAAAATAAGCTGGCAATAACTGAGCCCTACAATAGGTACTACTGAAGACAGAACAGCAGAAAGCTATCCCAATTATCCCATTATGATCAGAATTTCTGAGTCATATCAACCAAAGAACATTGCTGATTACAGCCCAAGTGGACTCTGATTGCAGTCTTGGGGCAGGATCCAGGAATCACATTCATTCAAATTATGCAATAAGAGTCACGCACATACCCTGAATATCAGAGTTCAGTGAGTCCTCATACTTCAACCCAACAACTTCCGATGGCTTGAGGACTTCCTCCCATGACTAATAGTATTCCAGTAGCAGAGACCAACACATTGAAGGTAGAAATAATTAAATGTAGTCATTAATGAATTTCCCTTATTAGTCAATGGACTTACTAAAACAAGCAACCTCAGGAACTGGAAATTAAACACAAGTTTCCAAAGACCAAGGTTCTCATGGACTGGAATAAGACAGTAAACACTCCACCAGCCTGGTGAACAGCCAGGAGAAGAATGCTGGCAAGGAGCTGAATGGCACTTGTCTTCCACACCTAGAAAGGACTCAGGATTGCATCTGATTTAGAAAGAAGGTATATCACCTGCAAGCTTGAAGCTCCAGTTAAGGAGGAGAGTTAACCACAAAGTTACTCAAACCCCAGGTTCTTCTACAGCACAGTGGTCTCCAAAGGAATTTTAGGGATCCTTGGATGTCAGAGAAGGTGCCTTCCATAGCACAAACCCTCTATTACTTCGTGGATCTGGCTATTAGAAAATCATCTTCACATGCCAAAGATTAGGTCATGACTGATGTTGCTGGCAGTTAAGTACTTTTGATAGGAAGCAAACCCTCACTCATTTATGCTTTTATGAAAGCAAATTATAAATAAATCATTTCCACTTATAAGCTTATATACAATCATTTTCCTGGCCACCAAAAAGTCTGCAGACATTTAAGCTAATGAAATCTCACTCGTGTGAAGAGCAATTTGTTGAGAAGCTAGAGGAAACCAAGGTGGCTAAAGAGTTGTTTTGGGAAAGAGTATGAAGATTTCCCATCTCTCTTTCTACCCTAATCCACGTTTTAACTACAGAAGGTCTAATACTGTGATCACCCTTGAAGAAAAGTAAATAATAGTCAAACAACTGCTGTTTATATTTGGTCCTTTATTCAATCAGCAAATCTTCACTAAAAGCACACTTCCTGCAGGCTAGCCTCACGCTGAGCTCTAACACGAGAGTGGTGTTATTTAAGTACTAAACAGAGTTTCTAATTATTGAGAAAAGTAGCCATGCTTGGTAAAAACAGCATTAAAAAAAAAAGAGAAAGAGACTAATTTAATTCATCCACAACATAGATGAATAACAGAAACACAGAATAAGCCTTCCTTAAGTCCTAAAAATTTCTAATCTGAAACACTTTTGTATATAGAACATAAAACTTCACCTACAGATGTCAAAATGAACAACCAGTTTTAGAGACTAGGTTTTAAAGGATTCTTTAAAGTGAATATCACCAGTTAATACAGGAAAGTCCCATATAGATTCCCTTCCTCTGATGTGGGTGAAACTGAGCCATGAGGAGGGCTACCCACTTTGACTACTTGGGAGAAGGAGAGAAAAACAGAAGAAAGGCAGTAAGGATCTGGCAGAAGTAAACTAAAACCTTCATGGACTTATGTATATCTTGTGATCTCAACCCTCCTCATGAAATGTGAGCCTTTGATCAAGGATGTGTCTTATTCAGAAAACGTAGTCAAACTACCTTTACTAAGCCTCTGACAGTGAATCCTCATTCTAAACTATCCTCTGTAGAAGATGGGGACAGTGCAGCTCCCAGGAGCAGGGCATGCAGGTGGAGGCTGGAATTCAGACAGCTGGAAGTGACAGCAGGCATAGCCAGAGGCCATGTGGAGGTCAGGAGTTTTCAGACCACTTTGTATTTTTTCCTTCCTATCCAGACAGTGTTCACAGGATCTGTCTGGTCACCACAGGGGTGGAAATGAGCAGGTCTGGTAGCCAATGGCATCTTGTACTTTGGATGAGATGCTCTGTGCTCCTCAGACAACTGAAGTCTTCTCATGAATGGGAACAGCAACACTACTACGACTGTAATCTACATACTGGCTCTTATGATGAGCTTCCCTGTGCCACAGCTGGAGAGGGAAACAAGACTACTGCAGTTCTGTGTAGCATACAGAAATCTATAAATTCCTCTGGGTTGTGGGGACTATGCCTCTGAAATTGAATCTAAACCCCAATTATGGTTCCTTGGATTTGCTTCTGAATCTTCACAGAGATCTGAAAGGGACTTTAGCTCACCAGAGAGAAAATCATGATGACTACACTGGGTACTACACTGGGATTCTGTTCCTATCATCTAATTGTATTTCAAAGGCAGCCATAGGCAGTGTCTAAATCTGAGACACTCTGAGAACCAAATGGGGTAGAGCAGGAATGAGAACTCCCAAGGGAAATATCAACACATTCATCTTTCCAGATTTCAAATTGTGAATCTAGAAACCACATTTTCTTCCCTTTGGAGATAAGAACAAAGCAGACAGGAAAGTATAAGGCGCCTCAGGAGGACGAAGAGGTCTGGACTTCGGAAAGGAAGCACAATTCAACTAGAAGCTGGACTGTCTAGGTTTTCCACAATTGCCAAATTTGTTCACAAGGCAGTTCACACACCTTAAGTAGAGGAAATGTGCTCATAAACTTCCGTTCTGCACCAAATACTGGGAAGTTAAGAATATTTTCAAATAAGTGGTATGAACAACAAACTAAGCCAGAGAGATTAAGTGTTTAACTTGATTAAATCAGATTGGTACCAAGTTGACTGTTAATACTGTTACTGAGACAACATCTCAGATCTCAGCTTGATAAAGAAGCTTCCTTCTGTGCAAAGAATATCCATACTTGAAGTCTGGAAATCTGAGTTTCAATCTTGGCATTTTTACTTATTGTGGCCTTGGCCAATCACCCCCTTTGAACTCTGCTTATCACTAAAATGAAAAGTCTACCACTTACAATCTCATAAGGTTATCATGACGATTAAACATACATGAGAGCTCTGAACACACGGCTCAGCACAGAGTGGTGCTCAAATGTTTAGTTTTGCCCAGGGGGTGCTTTTCTCTCTACTCATAAATCTTTGCTTAATATTAACTTGGCCTGGTTTCTGCTCCATAAGCACCAATTCGTCCCAGTCTTACTTTGGCTTTATGCTAAAGTTACTCAACCTGCCAATGACATGGCAAAGTTTGATATCAGTTGTGGGTGAGTGTTAGCTTTTCAGGTTGAGAAAGAACACAAGCACGTACTAGCATTAAAAAATCCTTAACCCTAAAAGCGATCCAGTTAATCAAGTCAGTGTGCCAAATCTGGAGTTTATCTGGGACAACTCATACTGAACTTGGGACTTGGTGAAGAGAAAACTTCTACTACTGAGAAAACTGGTATGATTTCTGCCTGCTACCACCTTATAGAACAACAACAAAAAAAGGATATGGTTGCGATACTCCTATTTCCTAAATCACAAATCAGGATGTGATTACTAACACTTATGAACTACCAGAATGTTTGCACAGAATATCTGAAATATTATTTTTTTGAAGATTTTATTTATTTATTTGAGAGAGAGAGAGAATGAGAGAGAGAGAGAGCATGAGAGGGGGAGGGTCAGAGAGAGAAGCAGACTCCTGGCTGAGCAGGGAGACCAACGCAGAACTCAAACCTGGAACTCCAGGATCATGACCTGAGCCCAAGGCAGTCACTTAACCAACTGAGCCACCCGGGCGCCCCAGAATATCTGAAATAAATGCTCTAAGAAAAATTCAGGATGTTCTCTAAATGTACACCGTATGTCACTGAATATTTACCTCAAAAGTTTTTTTTTTTATTGTTTTGTTTTCCTCCCAGAAAAGCCATCCTCATAATAGTCAGTGGAGGGAAAAAAGGCAGAGAAGGAAATTTCAGGATCTATCACAGAATATTAGTAGGGGAAAAACAGACAGGAAAGAATTATCAGAGCAATAGGAAAGGCAGGAGATCCAAAGATGACAAGCAAATGTAGGCTCCAGGGACTCAGATGAGTATCTCTCAGAACTGATCTGTTCTGCAGGACCTGGTTGATAAACTGTCAGAAGGAAGTCATGAAGCAGAACAGCTCACGTGTCCCTAATTAAAGAGGAAGTCTGAGGCTTTTCCAAGCATGATTAAAGCTGGAAGTGGATGGAACCCAAAGCTTGATCACTGAGGCAGTCCTCAGATTAGATATCTAAGCCTCTTGGGGTCAGAGTCTAAGCTGGGGTCAGAACACTCATGTTTATAACCTGGGGGAGCATACAGGGACCAGACGCTTCATTCTCCACCTTTTCCCGGTGGCCTCTTTATAATCCCCAAGCCTGGCATTCATTTCCTCTCAGAGCAAAGAGATACATTCTAGAGAGGTCCTAATCCCACAGGGAAATACAACAGGGCTATTTCCATATTGAGATTCAGGAAGACATGCTGTTTACATTACTTGAATAAAGAGTGGCGACATGCTGTTGTACTTGCAGGTGGTAGCAAGTAGAGAACCAGACAGAATACCCCTTTTCTGGTACTGACTCTCTGAAGAATATGTAAACTTTAGCCACATGATGGCATGGTGAGTCTACCTAGAGTATTTCCTAGGATGGTGGTGGGAAGAGGTGGGGAGTAGAAGGAGAACAAGACCCGAGAAACACCGAGAGACTCAAGGCAAACCATCCTTGACTTGCCACTGTCACTGACCAGCGATAGAAGGGATGGACAAGAGACAACAGGAATGTGTATTATTTAACCTAGAGCAACCAATAATCAGGCAATCTAACTTTGGGTAAACATCTAGATTTTCCATTGATATTTTCCCATTTTCAGGTTAATTTTTTTAGGCCTATGACTTTTTTTCCCCCAACCTGAATTTTAAAAAGGAAGGTTTGTCAAAAAGACTGGAAGCACCAACTTAAATTCAGCCAGGGCAATACTGCTTAAAACAGGTTGCCTTGTTTCTTTAGAAGGGTTTGTGTGTTTCTGTTTGGTAGAATAATTTATTAGTGATTATACTCCCTGTCTACAATGGGAAGATATCAAAAAGAAAAAGCCTCACAAGATTCAAAGGAATAATTCTTGAGTGATAACATTTTAGTCACTGTTAACATGTTAAAGGACAATTTTTGGCCTACAGTGAGGTGAAAATCAATCTGGACACCTAAAAATCTCACCTGTTGAGTACTATTGAACTATGTCTAGTCCAGGATCACCCTATATACAGTATCTGAAAGACTTCTCAGAATTCCATAACCACAATACCCTCTAGAAGTAATAAAAAATGCCCTGAAGTATTTAAAAACCAAATCTGAGAATCACTGTGTTGAAGAATATAATTTAGTATCCAAGTACTTCTGAGTTAGCATTTCTATTAATACATTTCTTGTTTTCGTTGCTTCTGAAATCTCTGACTCTGTAGTTGATGACCTGTTTAACACGACAGTGGGATGTTCATTCAGTTTGGCATGGACATGAACTTGCTCTGTGCCAGTAACACGGGGATGCTCAATAAATGTTTATTGTTCAAGTGAACTGCATTGTATTCAATTCAAGACTACCTAGAAGAGTCAAAATGAATTCCTGTAAAAAACAGTCTTCTATTCCAAGGCACACACCAGTCCACAAAGCTCAGTGTGTTGCAAAGAAACCCAATTCTATGCACGTGGATAAAAGCTGCAGATGTTAATTCTTTTTGTTTAGATTACATGGATTCCAACCTGAAGGGCCTGTATAGGGTAAAATGCTAAGATGCCAACATGGATTGCTTAGCCATCTAGAAACTAGCTACACTTACAGGAGGTGTGGATGGGGGAACATTTTCACTAGACCAAGTGAATGTAGATTACTATCCACACACATGTAAAACAAAACCATTTTAAAACAAAAAGCTTTAGCTTAGCTTTAAAAAAAAGAGAGAGAACGTCGAGACTTATAAAAGGTATACTCTCTAGATAGGGAATGCAAAATCCCATTTCTGACTAGACAACTAAATATAATTCTTGTCTAATCCTAAATATAATTCTTGTCTAATCCTAGGACTTGCAGCATCTTGTGAATAATAGTAAAAAGGGTGAATAATAATAAATAAAAAGGGAATTTAGTTTGTAAACTTTTGTGTCTGTGACTTAAAAACAGACATAAACAGTTAAAGCCAGTTCTGTTATTTTTATAACTGTGAGACTTTTTCTTTCAGAATTTTTTTTTTTCAGATCCCCATCTAGAAAAAAAGGAGAGGGACTAGAATATGAAAACCACTTTGTGCTTGTAGTTCGCTGCAAAAAAAGAATAACTAGAATGCTAGTAATGAATTTTCATTCTTTTAGAATACATATGCAATTAAGACTATCAAAGGGGATTCTTCTCCCTCATCCCAAACATACCACCAGTTAGAAAAAGACAGGAATATCCATGCCCCCACCCGCACTTTTTTTTTTTTTAAAGCACAAGCAGTTTAGAAACAAAGGGCTACATTTGCCCTCATCTCATAATGCTGTTCACGTTTGAGTTAGGCCTTCCTAGACTCTATTCTCTGACAGAGGATAAAAGGGAGGCATCTCTGCTGCTTGGCTTTCTTCCTCTTGGCACAGTTTTCTGTTAGAGTGAGAACAAGACCTAACGATGTTTGATTTTCTGAAAAACTGTAAAATTACAAACTTCATAATCACAATTAATGTGTTTTAAAGTCCTTTCAAAATGGAATTATGAATATATCTTTAGACGGGCCTACAGTTACTTTTAGGAGTATACTGAAGTTGAGATTTGAATAAGTACATTAGAAATGTGGACGAACATTCAGAACTAAGAAGTCATCAAAGTAGAGACAAATAGCTGTAATTCTTTTTTATAATTCTTTTATAATTTTTTTTCACTACTTGATTTCAATGGTCTCTGCTTTTTCTTTTCTTTTTAAGGTAAAACTAAGTCTGCTTGCTTACAAATAACAGAGAGAACACTGCACTTTTGCAACTACAGGACAAAAGTAACCTTATTTTTCATCTTACTTTTGAAAATAAACTCAGTTATTTTAAGCACTTTAAAAACTTCGTTCTTACAAATAATTCTATTGTATTCTACTGGTAGAACACTGATCCGCAACTGATCAGATTTATCTTTGGATTTAAATATTGAAATCATCGGCTCAGCATCACATCAAATGCCCCAGTCAATTATGATTCTGCCCAATCTCAGCCCACAATTATTTCATCATTGGAAAGGAACTTAAAAAAGAAAAAAAAACAGGGAAGCTTTTAAAAAGTCGTAATAAAGATGCTCAAATACGTTAGTCATTTTTCAAAGTGCCATATAACAGGAATCTGTTTCACTTGGGAAGAGTTCAGTTTGATTCCCAGCGACACAATTCCTAAGCAGTGGTTTGGCTTGTCACTGAGGGGTACACAGCTGCGCTGGACAGATTTCTGATGGGGTGACTTCTTTTTCTGTCACACAGAACAATGCTGACTAGCACGAGAATGCACAATGCCAAATGTATTGTTATTATTTTTAAAACGTGTGGTTGAGAGCACTAAATGGAATTCATCCTTTCAAAATAACAGTTTAATGAAATTGACTCTTGTACCATAAGAAAATAAAGCATTTGGGGAGAAAATGTTTAATCCTGAAAGAGTTAGCTCAGTGAAACTTCTTTTTGGAGACTGTGTAAAGCTGAGCAGAAATCTAGAAAATATTGAAGACTAACTACATTGGGGATTTTGTTGTTGGTGGTTTTGTTTGTTGCGGTGTTACTATTTCCACTCACCAGCTCGAAGGGGTCGTGGAACTCCCCCAACAAAGATAGTTTTTCTGGGGTCCAAAGGCTGAGAACCATCCATTACAAAGTCACTGTCACTTAGGTTCCATGGTCGAATTTGCACCTGAAAAAAAGTCGTTTACTTGGTCCTTACTTCATTTCCATCAACCCCAAATGAGAATAAGGTGACTAAAGACAAACCCACTGATTTGTGCATTTTACAACATACATAACCCAAACAGAATCCCAGTTATTAATTTATGTTATCTGCATTAGGTGCCTTTCAACAGAACTTGGGGAATCTACTTACAGGTACTCTACTCAACACTCTAAAAGCCATATACTATGAAACCTTCAGAAACCACCTGTGGTTTTGAAAAAAGGAAGTTTTTCAGAGACAGACTTGGGGTTTTGAATCAGATCCACTTTAACACATGATAGACTGTTTATAACCTGTTACAGTTCAGCAATTAGCTTTTTAAGAGCTCACTTGAAGAAAGGGAACAGGAACATTAGGAATATTTTCTAAAAATTATCTATACGTCTGGCTTTTAAATTTTTATCAACCCTTAAAATTGAAACATTTATCTTTCAGAAATATGGTTTAACACAGATCGACACTCATCAGGTTAGCATGGAATTACCAGCAATATCAAATACTGAAGCACATAGTGTTATCTATTTTTGATTTATCTGATTTTCCTAAACAAGTTTGGTTAAACAAAGGTGAGCCTAGAAATTGAAGTTACTTTTCAAAGAGTAGAAAAAGAAATCTTTATGGACATACTTCTTTCTATTTGGTAATATCTCTTCACTGGTACTCTGACTTCCTACCTACAAAAAATAAGGTATTTCATCAGAATCATAACCTTTAAACATATTCCTTTCAATCCATAACTCAATCATCAAAGAATAGCTTAAAACAAAACCACAAAAAACCCCTCCCATACCAAAAGGGGAGCGTCAGTACTGCCTGAGAATCAACCAGTCACTCAGCCAGCCAGGTGCGCTGGGAAATGAGCTAGGTGTAGAAGCAGAGAAACCAGCCTCTATCTTTAGGGAACACGCTTCTCCTTTCCCAGTCTCACCAACAGGACAGGAAACAAAACAGATGAATTTTCATTTCCTTAGTATCAACACAATTCTTCATTTTCCCCATTGCCCAACTGTCAACACTTAATGCAAAAAAAACTCATAAGATGATTTTTTATGTGACTTGACTTATATCTAGAAGCACTCTCATTTGAAAGGTAGTAAATCTGTCAATTACAGTTTCAAAGCATCTTAAATCAACTCTTGAACTGGCCAGTCCACACATTCCTTATGAATGCTACAAAGTTCACCACCCCCCACATAACTTTTTGCCATTTATAACACTGTTGCCTTCACCAGTTAGTGAGAAGCAATAAAATCTCCATTTCTTCCCTAGACCCTAAAAACATAGACCTGTTTGTAATTCTGCTAACATTTAAGCATCTGCTCCACCTTTATCATGTGAAAAAAAAAAAATCCTTGTTCTTTCCTTGAAACATTTGGTCTGTTTGACTAAATTACCGTTCCCTTGACATTTTCCACAAAGGCAGATTCATGAACACCATAAAGCACCACTTCTAAATCCCTTCATGAGGGCCCACTACTAATTTTTAATTAAAAACATAATTTCTTCATACTGTAAGAACAAAGATTTTAATGTCACCAATAACAAAAAAGTAGGACATATCTTTTTCTACACAGAGCCCTCTCTTCTTCCAGTCTCATCCATGATAATTTAAGGCAGCTTCAGGACCTGGTAAGGCAATTCCAATCACTTAAGGATAACTGAATTTAATTGCGGGTCACTTTGTTTCACAAATGAAAACTAGCCCCCCTTGTAGTATCCATGGTGTTCTGGTTTCATTTCAATGGAAGTACAGAAAATGCAGCCTTCTATAATAGCTGTAGGTTACTGCTGCTCAAAAGAACTCTGCAGAAGATCTCAAACCTTCCCGCTGAGAGCTTTCATTACTGCCTCTTCTCCCGCCCACCCTTGCTTCATTACATCACACACAACCCATTCCCTTAGCCTATTCGTGTATTATAGATTAGGTAAAAATACAGGAAGAAGACTCAAGAGACAGTAATGATTAAACCCTATTCACAGAACCTGCATTTCCCAGCTGCCACCAGAAAATAGCTCCTCAGAGCTCCCACCACTACAGAATCAGAGAAATGTCAACATAGGCCAACATCAGCACATTCTACAGGCTAAGCAAAAAGTAATATTGTGGTACCGTTTGCACCGGGAAGTTACAGTCACGCTCTGGTTTCTCTCTGAAATATAAGCCCACTCTCACATAAGGCATGTTCTCCATCTGCTAAGTTTATTCTCAGCCCTCGGGGCCTGATATCCACATTTTATCTTTCTGACTTACTCCTTGAATATATTTTCTGGTCCTCATTTATATATATAGATATTTTTCTACTCTTTAAATACCATGCTTTCTAAGCTGACTCAAATACACTGTAGGAAGGGGTGGAATTCAAATAAAAGAACTGCTTTTTTATTATCTTCATTTCTTTAATGTTTATTTTTGAGAATGGATGAAATTAGAGCTCTGTTCTAATTCACTATAAACTTCCCCCAGCAAAACCACCTTTACATATATAGGGATCACTGTGTGTATGTGTGAAACAACTCCTTCAGTATGTTGTCAAATAGGCTATACTCTGGGCAGTAAAAGCCTTGATTCCTGAGGGTTGGAAGTTTAGGGACTTCATCAGACATGGTGAAAATTCTCTTAAATGAGCCTGACAGTGATTCCAACACTCCTTCCTGGAGAAACCTGACCACATTTGCTTAAAAAGGTCACTCTAGAAAGAGGCACGGCCCATAGTCCTTTAGCCACGCCATGTCCTCATAGCAGGGGTCACGTAAAACCAAAAGTCCTTAGGGATGGACAGGTAGCATAAATTTATCAGCCAGCAGGACAACAGTTGTTAGGCAGGCAAAGACACACTGGAGTAAAACATTCCTTTTAAAGGAAGCAGACACTTCTCAGCTCCAGCAAGTAGTTATCATTTGTGAAAGTATTGTCAGATTTTTCCATTTTTCAAGAGTAACTAGAATTCAGATTTTTCTGTGAAACTTCAAGATTTTAAAATATTGAGAAAGAATGCAAACGTTAAAGCCACTGTACAGCTAAACCAAACTAAGTGCAGACCAGATCTATCCTGTGGGGCCCAGACTTGTGATCTCTGACTCGAAAGGTTTACTTACCCCACAGCTCCCAATGGAATGTTGTCTTCCATAAGCACTCATGAGAGAAAAAACAAAAAATGGTTTTTCCTTAGTTTCTTTTTTAAGCGTATGTTCCTATGGAAGCTCTGATGAGGATCACGAAACCTAGTCTTTGGCTGAATTATTTGCCTCTTAATTCTTAAGAATTAGTGATATGAATTATTATCTGAATTAATAATCTTCTTTGCATAATTGCTTATCTCCAAAGGCAAATCTTTTTAAGGATAAAGGCAACAACCAAACGTAAAGGTGGTGCTATTAATATATCAATTTATGCCATATAGTGACTCTAATAACCTTCAAGAAACCTAAAAGAATTAATCATATCAACAGTTAGTACTGAAAGCACTCATTTTCCTTTTCAAGGTTTCCCAATGTGTGTTCTGTGAACAGCAGGTCCGTAGGGTTGTTCTGCCAGACAAGCAGTGTCTAGGAAAAGTCACAGGCGATCTCTTCCTTCTTGGAGTTTCATGGCACCCATTGGTGTATATTAATCAAAGGCTCTAAGAAGTTCTACAGGAAAGAAGTCTGTTCAAATGTTGTTTAATCCAGCATTTCCAAATTTTTTTCATAACACCTATTAATATCCACACTTTGGATAATACTGCCCTATTATATCTTACTCTTAGTTTGTATCAAAATATGGCATAACAAGGGGCGCCTGGGTGGCACAGCGGTTAAGCGTCTGCCTTCGGCTCAGGGCGTGATCCCGGCGTTATGGGATCGAGCCCCACATCAGGCTCCTCTGCTATGAGCCTGCTTCTTCCTCTCCCACTCCCCCTGCTTGTGTTCCCTCTCTCGCTGGCTGTCTCTATCTCTGTC
>NC_048223.1:95204864-95230041 GCF_002007445.2 Ailuropoda melanoleuca
AGGAAGGAAGGAAGGAAGGAAAGGAAGAAAAAGAAAGACTGTCCTATGACAATGAAAGCAATAAAGCAAAACTGTGCCAATATGATCTAGCTACTAAGGATCCTTTTTTTTTTCTTTTCAGCTTTTTATTTAAGTTCTAGTGAGTTGGGCAATCCTCTTGGGTCCCCTCCCTCTTCGGGAGCATTGTACTCTATCACTCAATAAACTTCACTATTGGTCAAAAAAAATTCGTTAGTTAACATACAGTGCAATATTGGTTTCAGAAGTAGAATTCAGTGGTTCATCACTTACATACAACACTTACTGCTCATCATAACAAGTACCCTCCTTAATACCCATTATCCATCTAGCCCATCCCCCACCCACCTCCCTCCATCAATTCTCAGTTTGTTCTCAATTGTTAAAAAGTCTCTTATGGTTTGGGGCACCTAGGTGGCTTAGTTGGTTAAGCACCCAACTCTTGACCTCAGCTCAGGTCTTGATCTCAGGGTCATGAGTTCAAGCCCCACATTGGGCTCCACACTGGGCATAAAGCCTACTCAAAAAAAAGTCTCTAATGGTTTGTTTCCCTCTTTTTTTCTCCTCCCATATGTTCATCTGTTTTGTGTCTTAAATTCCACACATGAGTGAAATCATATGGTATTTGTCTTTCTCTGACTGACTTATTTCACTTAGCATAATATACTCTGGCTCCATCCATGTTGTTGCGAGTGGCAAGATTTCATTCTTTTTGAAGGCTGAGTAACATTCCATTGTAATATTCCATACACACACACACATCTTCTTTATCTATTCATCAGTCAACGGACATTTGAGCTCTTTCCATTGTTTGGCTATTGTTGATAATGCTGCTATAAACATTGGAGTGCATGTACCCCTTCAAATCTGTATAGTTGTATCCTTTGGGTAAATACCTAGTAGTGCAATTGCTGGATTATAGGGAAGTTCTACTTTTAACGGTATAGAGGAACCTCCATACTGTTTTCCACAGTGGCTGCACCAGTTTGCATTTTCACCAACAGTGCGAGAGGGTTTCCCTTCCTCCACATCCTCAACAACAGCTGTTGTTTCTTGTGTTGTCGATTTTAGCTATTCTGACAGGTATGAGGTATTATCTCATCATGATTTTGATTTGTATTTCCTTGATGATGAGTGATGTTGAGCATCTTTTCATGTGTCTGTTATAGCAGCTCTAGCAGCTAAGGTTCTTCCTCCTTTCAGAAACTAAGGTGATGCTACGCCCAGTGTACACACAGATTAAGAGCTATGGACTACAGTTCTTCACTGTCACTCCCTGGCCACCAGTGAAGAGGTCACCAATGTACACAAGTGTTTATTTTTAAGCAGGGAGCCTGGTAAGTACCAAAAAAATTCACTCCAAGTTGATGGACTGGGACCAGAAGAAGAGAAGCACATTAGTTTATCTCAGTTTTTGAACCTTTCTCTTCTAATGGAAGGAGAAAGGAAATGAAACAAAAAGCCCACATCTCAAGTTTACTATAATTCTGATTCCAGATGAGACCAGTAATAAAAATAGATTAAGTAACAAAACAAATATAATAGGATAGTTTGGTCAAAGCGCAAACTGTCTTAACCATTTTTAAAGCTTTATGACTTCTGAATTTGAGCAGGGCTTACTCCCTAGACCCCTTTATGCCCAACCCATCTCTGATATAAGATAATGCAGGTTTATAAAAACATCAATCTGCCTCTATCAATCTGCCTCTGGGGAGAGAGAAATGGATGTGTACACTGCTTTTCATAACAAGCCTTGTAGAATTTATTGTCATAGTTACCATATAATGGTTAATACATGCCAGAACCTGTGCTGAGAACTTTACTTAGATTACTTTATTTAATCTTTACATCTTTAATCTTCACAACTGTGCTATAAGGTATTACAATCTTTACAGATGAGGAAACTAAATATTAAATTAGTTTTTAATATAGATCAGGTGCCCTTGAAGAAGGCTATCTACACACAAATTATTTGTTATGTAAGCATTCCAGGAAGAAAAGAACACTTATAAACCTTTATCCTAACCTTCAATGTAATTATTACCACACTTAAGATGAACATATTAAAGGTGTACGTGGGTGGCTCAGTTGGTTAAGCATTCAGCACTTGGTTTCAGCTCAGGTCACAATCTCATGGGTCATGGGATCCAGCCCCTGTTGGGCTCCATGCTCAGTGGGGAGTCTGCTTTAGGATTCTCTCCCTCTGCCCCTCCCCGACTTGCACACACGCACACACTCACGCACGCGCGCTCTCTCTCTATAGGATAAATAAATGGATCTTGAGGGAAGAAAAAAGAAGTGTATCAACCATTCCAATAAAAAAAAAGATGAACATATTAAAGCATCTAAAATGCAAAGCATCTACATTTATTAAAATATTTGGTATGTGGAAGGTTAAAAAAATTTACTTTAAAATAAAGCCTGTATAATTCTAGTAATGCTATCTTAAGATACTTCAGAGACCATAACGTAAAATGCAATAATTTAGATTAAGGGAGATTCAGTCAGAATTTCCAAAATGTCCACATCACCGAATATTTTTTAGAAGAAGCTTTCTTGGGGTGCCTGGCTGGCTCAGTTGGTAAAGTATGTGATCTTGATCTTGGGGTTGTGAGTTCAAGCCCCACATTGGGTGATTACTTAAAAAATAAAATCTTAGAAAAAAAAAAAAGAACAGCTTTAAAGATTTATTTAATTTGGGGGGGGGAGAGAGCACGTGCACACACGGATGGGGGGAGGGCAGAGGGAGAAGGAGAAGCAGACCCCTCACTGAGTAGGGAGCCCAAGGCAGGGGTTGATCCCAAAACCCAGAGGTAATGACCTGAGCCGACGGCAGATGCTTAACCAACTGAGCCATTCAGGTACCCCGAAGAACAGCTTTATTACTTTCAAATTTTAGTGCTAACAAAATTTTGCCATGGGTGCTGAGGGCTGTTTTACTCTTTCTTCATTTATTCCACTTAGATTTATTGGGAATTTTAATATGCCGGGCATTAAAGATTAAAAAGTTAAGTGAGGCATAGTCTCCATCCACAGAAGCCAGCTGTCTAGTTTACAGATAATTACTATATAATGAGGTAAATGCAATGACAGAGCTATGTGCTTGGAATTATGGGAGCAAGAATGATGGAAAGATCAAAAAGGCTTCCAGAAAGGAAGGCCAGAGGCACAGTGACTTGCACAGACATCTGGGCCCAACTTCCTCAAGAAATTTGGAAGGACCCAAGAAGTGATTCTCCAAAGGATATATAGGCTAGACGTAGGTGACAAACAGATAGCACTTTTTTGTGAATACATTAAGGATGTCGTTTACCAAATTCTTTCTATAGGACAGTATCAGGTTAACTTATATGTAAATAAGCACAATTTCAGAATAATATTCTACCACAAAAGAGCCAACTTTATTTTAAAGACTTTTGTGTGTATGTGAGGCCTTCAATCTTTTTCCTGGTATTCAACTAAGGGGAGCTAGAGGGGAATATTACCATTATCTATTGAGCTAGATCTGCAAACATTCACTCTCCAGCATACTAAGCTATAAATAATCTAATTTCTTCCTATTACCTTTTATTTATAGAGTACTTTACATCACATAAGGCATTTTCACACACACCCTTGCTCATATGAATCTCATTAAGGTTTTCTTTTGAGCCTTATTTAGCATGCCCTATCCTACTCTGACATATCTCAGAATCTTCCTCCTATTAAACCAACAACAGGGCTATCAAAAACTCTTGGAATTAAATAATAGTAGAACTGATCAATACTGGCTATGTGCCTGGTGCTGTTTTAAGCACTTTACATGTTTTATCTCATTTCCTCCTCACAAAAGTCTATGAAAGTAAATACTATTATCATCCCATTTTACAAATGAGAAAACTGAGGCACAAAGATATCACACAGAAAGTATGTGAGACAGGAGTCAAACCCAGGCAATTCAGAACCATAAAACCATTGTGCTCTTCTGCCTCTAAGCTGAGAAACATTTTTAGTTAATAATTCGTGTTTCTGTTATTGCCTAACCTTTATTTTTCCATTCATCCTGGTGTGTGTGTGGGGGAGGGGAATGGAGTATGAAAGAGAAATGTACCTCCTTATATATTGCTTCTTATTCATTAAGCTGAATTCCAGACCTATTAAAAACTGAAAAAAAAAAAAAACTTAATGTTTTACTTAAATTTGTCTGTCAAACTCTATTTTAGGAAAATAATTCAGTGAAAAACATGAAGTAATAATTTGCTTCTGAAAAGTAATTAAAGGGGGCGCCTGGGTGGCACAGCAGTTAAGCGTCTGCCTTCAGCTCAGGGTGTGATCCTGGCGTTGTGGGATCGAGCCCCACATCAGGCTCCTCCGCTATGAGCCTGCTTCTTCCTCTCCCACTCCACCTGCTTGTGTTCCCTCTCTCGCTGGTTGTCTCTAACTCTGTCAAATTAAAAAAATAAAAAAATAAAAAAAAAAAAGTAATTAAAGGGGCGTCTGGGTGGCTCAGTCAGTTAAGTGTTGGACTTTTGATTTCAGCTCAGGTCATGATCTCATGATCGTGGGATGGAGCCCAGCGGCGGCCTCGTGCTCAGCTCAGATTCTGCTTAAGATTCTTTCCCCTTCTCCTTCTGCCTCTCCTCCACGCACTCTCTCTCTCAAATAAATAAATAAATCTTTAAAAAAAAAAAAGGGGAAAGTAATTGAAGTAGGATCTCCTTTTAAGGTATAGCTATTTGGAGGTTCTTAAACTGATTCAATTTACAAAATTAATTTTAATCCCAAAATGTTGTGGAAACATTTACTGCCTAAAAAGTGAGATACCAATGTAAAAAAAATTTTTTTTAAGATTTTATTTATTTATTTGACAGAGAGAGAGAGAGAGAGCACAAGCAGGGGGAGAGGAAGGCAGAAAGAGATGGAGAAGCAGGCCTCGCGGCAAGCAGGGAACCTGACACAGGGTTCGATCCCAGGACCTTGGGGATCATGACCTGAGCTGAAGGCAGACGCTTAACCAAATGAGCCACCTGGACACCCTCCAATGTAAAAAATTTTTATATATAAACATAAATACATGTTTATGTATAAATACACACACATTACTCTTTGCACAGACTCTATCATCACTGGAATATATGATGCCTTCTGGAGGAAAAAACAAGCAAGCTGATTGGCAGTGTTATGATTACCCTCATTCAATGAAACTATAGGGTATATACAACATTCTAAAGATTTATTTATTTATTTGAGAGAGAGAGAGAGCACGTGTGTATGCACATGGGGGAGCAGAGGGAGAGAGAGAATCTCAAGCAGATCCCTGCTGAGCCTGACGCAGGGCTCGGTCTCATGACCCTGAGATCATGACCTGAGTCGAAACCAAGAGTCTGATGCTTAACTGACTGAGCCACCCAGCCACAACCCCCCCCTTTTTAAGATTTATTTATTATTTTGGGGGGAGTATATACAATATTCCAAAAGCAAAGACTAAAAAGGAATTTCAAGAAAAGGAAATTTGAGGAAGGAAAAAGGAGAGAAAAGCTATGAAAATATAAAAAGGAAAAAGCAGACAGAACTCACTATTTGCACAACTGTACACACGAGATAATCAGTCTCTTCACTGGGATGACCAGTGGTAGCCAGAATTATAATGCTTTGTTGCTCTGTAGTTAGGTAAAAGTAAAAATAGTAAATCACAGCACAGGCACTCAAATTTCAGTAGACTTGGACAAGTTACTCAATCTCCCTGTGAATCAGTTTCCTCATATGTGAATAACAATAACGATAAAAATGTGGGTAACAATAATACCTACCTCACATGGATGTTATGACAACAATATCTGTAAAGTACTTAGTACACTATGTAGTATAAAGCAAGCACCAAATAAATGTTAAAATAAGCAAATGAATACTATCTTCTCTATCGTGCAGGAAGGTAAGGTGGTTATATACCATGGTATGGAAGTCCAGAATGAACCTCAATTCTGTTTTCATGAAATAATGATTAACCAGCATAAAAGTCAGGTGACTTACGGGCTTAAAACTATGGAAATGTGAAAAAGGCAAGTGGCAAATAAATTACATTCAACTACACACACTCAGGGGAACTGATTATACAGAAGGCATAAGAAAAATCTGCAGTGATTATCTTGAAATAATGGAAGATAGGAAAGTTGCGAAGACCAAAGAAAGGAACAAAAATATTATACACACATACACACTTTAAGGAGTGATATCTAAATTATTGAGCAATCTGTAGCCACTTAGAAAAACTGCAGGTATGAACAAAGCTTCGGTGGATATACAGTGCTTTTTAAGACACTTTTTGCTTGAAAAATTTTATGATTTTGTCGACAACTCATCTATCCTATATAAAAACAATTTCATTTAAAATGTAAACATAAAAGTTCAAAGATAGGAAACTAGGGATACCTTCAGTGATAAACAATGAGAACACACTTAAAACGTTTTTCTCAACTGCAAAGAAAGCACTACATAAAATTAATAGAAACAGTGGCGGTACATTACATGTATTTACCCATTTCTGGGCAATATTTGTTGTTTCAAAAACTCAACAGCTTTAGAAAATATGATGAAACATTCTGTCTACTAGAAGCAAAGGCTTAATCTAGTAGTCTATCAAGTATACAAGAAAACTCTTATATTCTCGTAAATTACATATTGTACCTCTCTAACGTGTTTTATTAATAATGGCATGCTAATGGAAGACCACAGATCTATGCATAAAAGTGCAAAATGAAACAGAAACCACAAATTATAAAACTATACTATGATTTCCAGTATAGATAAACTGCCAAATCATGACATGGAACATACACTATCTAAGATCAAACTGTTTTAATATCAGCTCATTCAGACCCATTTGTTCTAAAATATCTTCACTGTCCAATATAGTAGCTACTACCTATATCTGGCTATTGAGTAATTGAAATATTGCTAGAACAAATTGAGATGTATTGTAGGTATCAAATACACCCTGGATTTCAAAGACTTAGTATGAAAAAAATAAAGTAAAATACCTAATTAATAATTTTTGTATTGATCACATGTTGAAATGATGTTCTGGATATAGCACAATATATTATTAAAATTAATTTTACCTATTTCTTTTTTCTTTGTCCATGTGCTACTAGAAAATTCATAATTATCATATGTGCCTTGCTGTCTATTTCTATTGGGCTACAGGCAGGCTTAACAGAAACTGAGCTTGAATTTTTATATTCCAAAGTTAAGACCACTGACTATCCCACCAACTAGACCAGTTTACAAATTTAACCAAGAATCCCTGCCCAAATATCATTTATTAATTTCTGCCCTAAAAGCACCCAATTACTAACCTTGGCCCCCAAAACTTCATTTAAGTACCTTAATTCTCCCCTCCCCCTCTTCTAAGACACTCTTGAGCCAATGTCAAGGTAGTGCTTGTTCAGCATGTTTAGGAAAACCAGCTTCGTATGATCAACAGGTTTCCCAGTAGTCTTTGCACAGGGCTTTGCCAAAGTTAACGACTATGCCTAGTAAATGCAATAAGTTGTGTTGAGGATGCATAATGAACAAGAACAGTTAGAAAAAAGTAATTACAGTTGACCCTTAACAGCACAGGTTTGAACTGCGTGGGTCCACTTATATGTGAATTTTTTCCAATAAATACAGTACAGTACTGGAAATGTGTTTTCCTTATGGTTTTTTTTTAAATTAATTTATTTATTTGAGTGAGAGAGAAAACGAGTCAGGGGAGGGGCAGAGGGAGAGAATCTTCAAGCAAACTCCCCACTGAGTGCGGAATCCAATGTGGGGCTTGATCCCACAACCCATGAAATGATGACCTGAGCTGAAACCAAAAGTGGACATCTAACCAACTGAGCCACCCAGGCGCCCTCCCTTATGATTTTCTTAATAACATTTTCTTTTCTCTAGTTTACTTTATTGTAAGAATATAGTATATAAAACATTTCACATGGAAAACATGTGTTAATCAATTGTTTGTATAATCAGTAAGGCTTCTAGTCAACAGGAGGCTATTAGTTAAGTTTTCAGGGAATCCAAAGTTATATGTGGGTTTTTGGATGTGCAGGGGGTCGGTGACCCTAACCCTTGTATTGTTCAAAGGTCAAATGTATGTATAAGTTGTCCTAAGTGATATAAATTACTTAAATGAAAATCCATACTTGTAGCAATACACCTTATTTTGGAAGAGCGAAAGAACAAATCATGTGGGCCCTAAGGTTCCTGTTATGCCAGAGCAGAAGACCGTAACATTTAAGTTAGAAACAGGTATATCAGTTTCACTGAGGTTTCTGAGTCTTATAAATAGGCTAGAATCATGATCTAAATTTTTAGACATTATAGAACTCTTACTATTTTCATGATTTGGTACCCAACTCTTGACTGGGTCTGCAGAACAGAAGTGGGTAGGGTTTTAGGGGAGACACAAAGCAAATGTGGCCATCTCTACTACTTTTCTTTTAGTCTCAGGACTCAGTGGAACACCATCTTAAAGCCCAACAGCCAGGATATACCCCCTAGTCTAGAGCTGATTATAATGTGGCAAGTTAGCTGAAGTCCACCAAGTCTCCCCAGTACAGTGAATTACACCCTGCCATTTAGACTCCAATCAATGGCCACAATTAAACTCTAGAATTATAACTACTTAAGTAGGCCATATAATGAAAAGTTAAACTTATCCCCAATCACTAAACAGAAAACCCTATATATGACTCAGTTTTCAACTCTTCATCATTGAACACATATTAATCTCAAGTAACACGTATTTCGCTTATCCCAAATAGTCATCCATCCCACCCAAACTTGTTTTAAATATTTACTTTCAACTTTCTCAGTGTTCTTTACATCAGTAAATTCAAAGATTTTTTTTTTTAAATAAACAAAACATCAGGGGCAGCTGGTGGCTCAGTTAAGTATCTGACTCTTGATTTCAGATTAGGTCATGATCTCAGGGTTGTGAGATGGAGCCCCGTATCGGGTTCCGAGCTCAACACCGAGTCCACTTGGGATTCTCTCCACCTCTCCCTCTGCCCCTTCCCCCACTTGTACTCTCTAAATAAATAAAATCTTTAAAAAAAATAAATAAATCTTTAAAAATTTTAAAAATAAACAAAGATATCAGATACATTCCAAATCCTATGGCAATGTAACTATAGAACATGAGAATAAAAATCTTTCCCAACTCAGAGCCATACGCCAATGACAAAACCCATTGTGGTGCCATCTAAACAGTAACACATTTACTTGATTTATCGATATGATGATCCACAACCAATTTTGCAACTTTAGCTGCTTTACTTTGATTTTAAGCATGCTTAAGTCTCTCTACCATCAACGAATGCTCAAATCAAGTTCATATTAATAGAACATGAGTAAGAACGACCAATGACAAAGAGTATTCCAAAAATCAGAGAAATTCTGACTTTTAAATCATTAATATTACTTCACGATTACATGGTCTACTCAAGATGTCCCTTACTCAGTCTCTACAAGGCTGCATGTATATGTGTGTGCATACAAAAATATAAGAGAGAGATATATGGGTATGTTTTAATGTAAAAAAAATTACAAGCACAGACACTGTTCTGTTCTCCAGCAGCTGAACCTGCTAGGGTTCTACTCACAGTGAGTCAACATAAATTGCTAAACAGATAAGATGACCCTTTTATGAAGTCTATGGAGGAAGAGCAGAAGTTCTTATAAGGAACACTATATACAGTTCTATACATATAACATAAAAAGATGCTCTCATTCACTCCCAGGGCCTATTGGTTCTACTTTCCCACTTTGAATTGCATGCCTGCTGTTCATTCTCATTTGAATAGACCCTCAGTGCTGAACACTCAACCTAATATGGCGACAGATATTCAAGAAGTGGAAATATCCTTATCCATAGTTTAAGAATGAGAACAAGCAACAGCACTTTTGACTTCTTGAACTTCAAATGATAAAATTCAGAAAGCAGCAAAAAAGAAAGGGGGGGCAGGGAGACAAACCATCGTCTTTTCTTCTTCCTAAACCTTTTAATGGATAGGGACCTCTACGAAGAATGCTGTGAGCAACGCAGTGTCACCAAGTTTTAGCTGGGGCAAAACCATGTAAGGAAATAGAAAGATTAAAAAAAAAAAAAAGCCTAAAAGTAGATACGTTTTAAGCATAACAGCTTGTTCTCTTTCATATCCTCTACTCCATCAGCACTTGTGACATATTTTCCTTTGAAAGGTTTCTCACAGTTTTACCTTCCTAGACGTGTGTTAAACCCAAGACAACTATCCATGATGTGCCTTCTCACCAGCTTCCCTGACCCCAGGCTGTACTGTGGCAGGCACACACATTTCTCCAATCCACCTGCCTGGTCTTTCTAAACATGTGTTTTTATAGTCCCACTGCTGTGATCTTAGTCCTTCAGGGTTCCCATTGTCTGCAGTAGAATCCACATCCCTAAACCAGATACTGAAGACTGTCACTGTCATGATAAGCATCATCAGTATTAGTCTAATCCTGGACTCCATTTTGTATCCCTACTCCTAATTTACTTTTATCTCATCTTTCTCACCTACTTCTAATCTATGTTCTCTTGCAGTGTAGTATGTACAAACACATCTTAAATGCTTTTTTAAACCAAGTAGAATCCAGTAAATAAAAATGCATTGGTTTTTTTAATCCTAAAAAAATTCAATCTATCCTTATCTCCCAGTAAGATCTAAAAGTCCCCCACTCTAGTCAGGAAGTTCTGCTCAATAACCCCACTTATTGCTCATTTTTCTTTCCTTATTTTGGATTCCCACTCTCTGTAGCCAAATCCTATCTATCCTACAAAGCAGAGCTACAAGGACCTTCTCTATCACTTTTTTTTTTTTTTTAGCCATCCTAGGCCAAATTCTTGCCCCTCCTTGGCTGTTCATGACAACTAACACATCACATCATCTGCTACTTGCTTTCACATAATACTCTGTTGCATGAGAATTCAGATAATGTGTCATACACAATACCTACACCAGTCCAAGAACACAGTATGTAACTTGTAAACACTGAAATTAAACTCCAGTTAACAACATTGCCTTATATAATGCATGTGAATTTCTCTGGATTTAAAATAAAGAGAAAATATGCAAAAGATATATAAGAATTTTGCATAGCATTATGGTTTATATAGCTATCTCTATGGAACATAAACCTATAGAACATTTCTTTTCTACATAGGTTGTCTTTTTACTATAACTGAGTACTGTAAGAAGTCATCAGACTAGATCATTAATAATATACACAATGCAAATTATACTGAACACATGGTCTTTGATGGTTTAGAACAAACACGAAGTGTCTTAGAGGCATCATAAATATTATGATCATGCCACAGGAGATTAAAAGATTGGGTTTTGAACTTGCTTATAATATTCCCTAGAAGAAACTTCTTAATATAAATCCCTGGTGTCAGCGTACCTGCCTATGGCTTGCTTGCATAAAACTAGAATATCAAATGAGTAATTGCTTAACTTCCTGGACAGTATAAAATGGCTGCCTTTTTGAATATTTAATTATTGTAACAAAAGCTGAAGCATCCTTTTACCTAGCTTTGTCCTCTTCACTGAAATCTTCTTCATGTCTTTCAATGTCCTCTGACGTCTCAGCATTCAATACATTCTCTATTATTTATGTCCCTCTGAAAGAATATGTCACTCCAACTCCCTTGTCTGCTTCAACCCTCCATTTGTCCCTCAGTGTGAAGCAATTTATTCACTATCAAAAGATTTTTCTTCCTTTCCTCCTCGCTCAGGCCTTACATTTTTTATATTAAGCTATAATTTTCCTTAAGTCTCTGTGTTTCACGTTTAACAGAATCTAGGCCTAAATTAGAATATCAAATATCCCCATCGTATTTTAAAATGAAAATCATGTGTTATACTTGCATGATTCACCAACTTTAATTCTGCTCAATAACTTTAAAATAGCTACAACGGAATAACATTTCTTGTGCTAGATCACACCAGTTGATAGGTCAATTAGGATCATTTATACTGGCAAATAAGTAGAAAGTATGCAGTAAGCTCTAAAATGTTAACTAAGAAATTCTGCCACCTTCAGATGAGCTCATATCTTTGGAATGTTGAGGAATTCAAGGTCAAAATATGATAAAATCAATCTCCTCACCCAGTCTTAAATCTTCTAAAATGCTAAATTCATAAGGCCTTTGAAAGGGGGAGTTTAAAATTTTCCATTCGTCAAAGTTTTACTGTTCAATAGCCTGAAGCATTAACACAATTCATCCGTTTTTATTCTACTTAAAATCAATACAAAGTTTAATCTGACAAACATTGCAAAATAATGTTTCATCAGCATTATAAAATGGTTCAAAGTATTTAGATTGTGTTTTTGCAGCTTAAAGACCAACTATTTTTAACCAGATTTGACTATTTTGATGCTGTCATTACGCAGATTTAAATAATAAAGTCTTTTTCTGTCTCCAGATAATTTTTGCCCTTTGAAAGAGCATGATGGCAATGAAAAGCCTGGTAAAGCTTTAACTTAAACTACCAATTAAAAAACAGCAACTACCTTCCCCAAAACAAACAAAACAGGGTCTCTTTTAAACTAGGTATATGCAAAACATGATGCTGGAAAATATAGAGAACTGACAAAAGTTTGGTCAATTGTTCTTACTAGGACTTGATATCACACATCTTAACCTGTATTCCGAAATGCTCTGCTGTTAAAATGCTCTTTACCAACAGAAATCAGGAAATAGATGCTGGATAGGTTTCCACACTAGCTTTTAAGTAGCTAAGTGGTTACAAAGCTAAACAAACAAACAGACAAAAACCTGGATCAGCAGCCAACGGTGTTTCCATGTGAAACCCCAAGGTCTAATGCACTTCTCTTCAGTGAGTTGCAGATCTATCACAGAGATCTAGGTCAAAGGCCCCTATAGCACAAACCCCCAACTTCTACCCCCCTCCCCAAGTTCTACTCTCTCTTCATTAAGTTACAGTAATAGGAGTAGGCCTTCTAAGGTCTTAGTAACAACAAAGAAGTGAATGGGAGAGTGCAAATGCTCCCCTGAGGAGAGATCATTAGTATATTAGCAATTTCTGAAAGTATTTCTTTTTTTTTTTTAAGATTTTTTATTTATTTATTTGACAGAGATAGAGACAGCCAGCAAGAGAGGGAACACAAGCAGGGGGAGTGGGAGAGGAAGAAGCAGGCTCATAGCCGAGGAGCCTGATGTGGGGCTTGATCCCATAACGCCGGGATCACGCCCTGAGCCGAAGGCAGACGCTTAACCGCAGTGCCACCCAGGTGCCCCCTGAAAGTCAGTATTTCTAAGCTGTACTTCCTAAACCAAAATGAAAGAACATCCCTTTCTTGAGTTAAAACTTGCTGGCCCATTTATTTATTAAAATACATAAGCATCTACTACAGTTGAAGCTTTGCTTAATTGACTTTCCAGATTAACCCATGACTTACATCTTCCATATATAAAATACCCATAGTATACTCAACACCTGTTATGGGGATTAACCCATAAACTTCTGTCCTAGCAGATAAGCTGAAAGCTTACCTAGAGGTAGTGGGTTTGTCCCCAAGCCTTTTTAATGCCTGTGTCACTGTAATTATGTGATTTAATTTAATATATGTAAACCAATGAAACAAATGCCAAAAGTTACTTGTATGGTGAAAATATTTTTGAATGTTCTACAGAAAGCTTGATAAAAAAGGAGCTAGGACCTTTTTATTTAGAAAGTTTTCAAATTAGAGTTAGGCAGAATTTCTCTGTAAAAATATGGAGAGGGAGAAAAATTTTATGAGACATCTAAGTTTTCCAAATATTTTAAAGGTTTATTGGGTGCAATGTAGCAGTGCTTTTAATCCAGGATTCTTAACCATTTTTGAGTTATGGGCCCCTTTGGAAATTTAATGAATGGTACATTCCACCCTTCTCCCTAGAAATACAAATGAATAAACAACATACAATTCTGGTGGTTCCTACACCCTGGCCCCATTTCCTTTCCCCTCCACCCTCAAAAACCTTCCCCAAAGCACATCCCCTTGCGGCTCAATGGATCCTAAGCTTCTAAAGATTTTACCATGTTTATGCTCATTAAAAAACTAAGCACCATCTTAGTGTAGCCAACTAAATTCCATAAGGTCTAATCTCAACTTTGTTAAGACCTTAATGATATTTCAAATTGGCTAATAATATCCACTACCTCTCAAGTGAGTTTATTCAACTTAAAAATAACAGATTCCAGGTTTCATTTCTCTTCTTGCCTGTGATCCTCCCATATGATTGATTGGTTAGCAATTCCTTGTAGTTCTTTGCAATGCCAGGCTGTAACTCATAAACAAGATGACTAATCAGCTAGCATACACTCTAATTCTCAGGGTACAAAAAAATAAAATAAAATCAGGCTAGAATCAGAAAAAGCTCTTGACTTTGAATGGTAGTTATTTCTTCTTTCAGATTTAGTGTTCTAATAAGTAGTCCACGAAGTAATCTATCTTAATAAGGTTTTCCTTCCCACACATTGAGAGTCACACAAAAGCATGGGAGGATAAGAGATGTCAAATCACTTGTTCAAATATTCCCAACACATAGCTTTCCCTTCTGAAGTTCCTCCACTATAAACCCACCTGGCTTATGAGTCATGAAAATTCTAATCTGCCACTATTGAGCATTTTCACCTCTAGATCATTTTCCCCAGCTGCCTAAACCAAAGCCTAGGAGTCATTCTAAACTCTTCCTTCTCCCCTCTTCCCCACATCCAAGCAATTATCAGTCCTTCTAGTCAGCCTCCTAATTCATTTCTCAAGTCTGTCTTTTCCTCTCAATAGCTTTAGGTCCTTACATATTAACTGGCCTCCCTGCCTATGTTTGTCCCTGACAATCTATATCCCAGAATAATCTTTCTGAAACAAAGATGTGATCACTTCACTCACCAATTTAAAAGCCTTAAAATGGCTATCTTTCTCAGTTTAAAAATCCTTCAATGTCCCCATTGGACAAAGCTGAAGGCAAAGAATGCTGGAATGTCCTTGTGCTCTGGCCCCTTTCTGCTTCTTCAGCCTCATTTCTCAGTTGCCTCACCCCTACCCTGAATCATCTGCACTCTCAACACACCTTGTTGTTCTTACCTGTATACCTGCTATTCTCTCTTCTTAAAGCTAATCTTCTTTTTGCTGCAACTCCTACCCCTGTCCCCTGGTCTGCCTATGGAATCCTGCCCATTCAGCTCTAAATAAAGCTTTAAAATGCCCAAATATCTTTCTGACAGTATTTAATAGTTAAAAACTGGAGGTACCTGGGTGGCACAGTTCGGTTAAGCATCTGGCTCTTGAATTCGGCTTAGGTGGTGATCTCAGGGTTGTGGGATCGAGCCCCAAGTCCAGCTCAATGCACAGCCTACTTGATATTCTCTCTCACTCTACCTCTGCCCCTCCTGCTTGTGTGCGCACGCGCTTGTGTGCTCTCTCTCTCAAATAAATTAAATCTTTAAAAAATGGTTAAAAACTGAAAATAGGGGTGCCTGGGTGGCTCGGTTAGTTGGGCGTCTGCCTTCAGCTCATGTCATGATCCCAGGGGGCTGGGATCCAGCCCCACATTGGGCTCCCTGCTTGACAGAGAGTCTGCTTCTCCCTTTCTCTCTCTCTGCCTCTCCTCCTGCTTGATCTTTCTCTCTTTCAGATAAATAAAATCTTAAAAAAAAAAAAACCTGAAAACAACCTAAATCCTCCAAATATAAAAACAATTTGTTAAATTACAATGGATTCCCACGATGGAATATTATGCAGTAATAAAAAGTGTTTATAAATTTAATGATATGAAAAGCTAAAAAATATGGCTACAAAATTGTTTACACAGAATCATCTCAACCATATAAAGTACATTATACATCCACATAAAAAAGAGATAACTGACAGAAATGCACCAAAACAACAGTACTTATCTCTGGGTAATAGGATTATGAGCAAATTTTTCCCTCCAGTTTTAAATGGTAAACATGTTATTACTTCCAAAATCAGAAAAACTGAAAATATTTTAAACTGTGAAGACTTACCTGGAGACGTCTCAACCAACAAACACACACACATACACAAAAATGTAATCATTCCCTCCTCTGATTCAAGTACACACTCTCTTTGTTGCGTATATTTCACACTGTTATAAACCTTATTACCCTATGTTTTAATTCATGCTCGTCAGGGAGATGTCTGACAGGATTTGGTTCAGCTTTAATCCTCACTGCCTGATCTCTACTAGAGTCCAGTTAAATGTCTATAAAATGAAATGACTTTTACATTGCTAGCTACATGCAAATGACCAATAAAAGCCTAATCAATCATTTTTAAATGTAAATCATTAACACATTCAACAAATATTTACCATATGCCTAAAATAGCCCAGGCTATCACAACCCCGGCAGGCACTGCAGTGAAAGGTCCTTGCCCTTGTGGAGGCTACTCTAGTGTGGAGAAACAAAACCAAACAAAGCAGCTCATTTCAGAGAGTGACAAGTGTTACAAAGACAGTGTGGGATAAGGTGAATCAGGGAAGATCTGGCTAAAGATGCGACATCAAAGGCATATTGAAAGATGGTGCATGACAAGAGGCAAGCAGGGACAGTAGAACAGAACTGGACGTGGTGTCAAAAGACCTAAGTTTCCATTCCTGCTCTGTCACCCACTAGTCAGGTAATCTTCTCTGAGTCCCAATATTTCTAAATTAGAGATGACAATCCCTAATTTACAAGAACATGTAAGGATTAAATAAGATAAGTTACATGAAAAGGGTGGGGCCAGCACTTGGCATTCAGGGTTCCCTGTGGGTTTGTTGTTTTTTGTTTTTTGTTTTTTTAGCTCTATTTGGACAAGAACATCAAAAATAATACAACACCCAAAAACTGGAGTACATGGATTATGACTGTGAGTGAATATGTCAAAAGAAACTCAATGTTGTCAATCTTACCCCTTTGATCAGAGAATTCTGTAATAGATTTGTAGTTAATAAAAATACTGCATATGGTATCCTTCTTAACTATTTATCTGAACTCAGGATTCTACTATTGATTACAATTGCTTTAAACAACAATGTGGCAGAGAGTTGAATAGTCTCCCCACAAAATCAAATGCAAACACATAAAAACAGATTCAAACAGATTCATATCCAAAAATCGTCTCTCAGCCTTTCCCCACAATCTCATAAACATTACTGATCTTCACTATTTTTAATCCCCTGCAAATCTCAGTTATATTTTTCTGATCCAAAAGAGGAAAGGAAATTTTCCACAGCAGATTGCAAAAGAGAGGGGCTGGGCACATTTACTTCTTGTCCTTTTTAATTGCTGTGAATCTGAAACCTAAGAACTAGGTCTCCTGGACTTGGAGTAGGGGGTTAAATTGTCAGATCATGAAAATCTTTCCTCTGAAGTATTTCAGTCCCTTATTAGTTCCCCAAACCCACCATATATTTAAGATAGAAAGTCTTTTGCCTTTTACCTCTCTGCTTTCCAATCGTACCTTCCTCAAATGAATGACTGACTGAATGGGCTTACTACAACCTAAACTCTTAGACCAAAGAATTCTCTTCTTAATATTTCTAAGTGCTATTATCAGAATTATTCAGACCCTCATTCTGATCAGTTCTAGTATTAATAACTTGATTTGAGACATCAGGAACAAAACAGATTACCATGACAGGATAAATTAACTCCACAAGAATGAGTTGATTAACACTGAGTAGGTAAAGGAAAATTTAACTCGTAAGATGCAAGCCAGTGTTCCCATCTACTGGCTGCCAAAATCTTTTATGTCAAAACAAGAACTCTGCTTGCTTTTTGGCATACCAAACCTGCAAACAGAGTCACAGCCCAGAAACTATCGGATGTCCATTAAGTCTGGGAACACAGATAATATTTTCTATTTTTACAAATTGAGGATGTCCTTTATGACGTTACATACATTCATGTTTCCACATTCTATGGACATCTTGTACAGAAATGGTACAATGTCAAATCTGTCTCAAAAATGTTAAAAATACTATATTGCAGAAAAAACAAAACTATAGTACCTTGTATTTAAATGTTTATTCAGTCATTTAATGAGCAGCTACTAAGTGTCAGGCTTGTGAACGTCTAGACACTGGTTCATTTGGTAGCACTGACCATTTAATTAATTGCATTGAGTTACTAAAGAGAGGGAGTTTTTTTTTTCCTCTTGTACTTGATCTTGACTTTGAAATAAGTCTGAATGCTTAAGAAATGAAGATATTTGGCTGTACAACAGTCTTACCCACACAAAATTAGTACACAATGTTTCCTTCCCTTCATGTGTATTAATTCTATGATCATCTCAAATGATATAAAGGCTGTTTGGTGCCCACTTCTGTTTCTCTCCTCTGACGTATGCCAACAAGGGTTCATACCATATATTTATTATTTTTGAGGATTATATAATAAAGCTTCTGGGGAAAGAAAAGTAGGCTTGATTCCAAGATACTAATTTAGGGTATTATTTTCATTTAGTAGCACCTTTCTATTTCAAGTTAAGTCAAAATGCAAACATTAGAATGGTTTCACATTAAGAAATTTACATGCCCAGCATCTGTAAAGAACACTAAAAGACAGGAAAACTAAATGTAACAGAACCAAAACATAACAGATCCCCCATACAAGCCATTTACAAGGAATAAGGACCAGCTGTGGAAAATTCCTTGTTAGGCTGCATACTACTGCAAACACCGCAATCTCTCCAAGAAAGCCCCTCTGAAGTGGTAGCTGTATTTCCCAATTTTCAAGATCCAAACTTGTGACTCTATACTGAATTCTACCTCTGACAACCACACTGGCCTTACAGAGAGCCAGGCATCATCTTCCAGAAAGTGGTGATAAGAAGCTTCAAATTAAAGCCTTTTTAGCTCCAGAAACCAGCATTGGTAGCAGTTTGGAAATTAAAAGTTTAAGCATTTCTCCCATCACAAATCAAATGCTCACAGAACAAGGAAAACGCTTACACTTGCATTGGTGAGTCAACCATAAGCAGAAGCAGGTAGTTACAAAAAGCAGGTAGTTAACTGCCTCTCTAGGTCAGGTAGTCACCATAATACACAAAGAGCCTTTCATTGTTCTTCCATTCCTGCTGGACACATCTTTCCAGCCCCTCTCCATCTCCAGATGCCATCAACTAGTGTTTAACTCTGAACTACTGATTATCAACAATATTTCCTCTATTAAACTCTAACTGACTATAATTAGAGGTAGTTAGGCAGGCATCTAAGGGCCATAAGAGTATCTAATTTTCTGAACACTTTGTACACATTCTCTCAAAAGCAAATGAAGACGTGTACTCTCTCTCCATTTTTGCAGACTGGGAAAAAGAATCATTTGATAAATGACATGACCCAATCACCAGTGACAGAGCTGTGGCTTTGACCAGTGTCTTTGTTATTCCAAGCTTCATGGGCTGTCCACTACTCTATGCTCCTTTCCATCTCTCTCCTCTGTAAAATCCACACAACTTAATCAAACTTTTCATATTGTAGAAAACAAAACCATAATTTCTGACACTTGTGAATCAAAACACTACAAAACTCACCTGAGCAATGACAAGTTCCAAATGGACAAGCATTATACCTTATGTAGCCCTTGAAAAACAGCAAAGTAGATCAACCAATGGAGAAAGCTATTTAAGTAGAAAACTGTGTTGTCCAGAATATCTAAAAACACTACATTTCTGAGGGTGTACTTTTGTATCAACTCAGTGCAAGGTCATGAAAAGTTTGAAGCTAACTACTTTTCAATACGCAATTTTGAGGCATACAGTTTATATTATTAGATTAATGCTTCCAGTAGCACAGAAAACCTTCTAATATTTCCTAACCAGCCCATCTCTTAAATAGAATATAGATAATGTGGCTTTGTTGGCATTCACAGTTACCATGCCATAATAGGCTCTGAAACAGTTTGTGGGGTTGGGTGGACCTTAAGTGGTTTTGCATTACAGCAGTAGTTAAGAAACCAACTACAGAAGAGTCTCCAGTTTTAAATCTAGGTCATACTATCCTTGGTCAAAAGTAAGCATAAACTAGACAATTTATACTACTTCCTAAAAAGATGGTTTACAAAAAAAAAAAAAAAGGAGCATAGACTGGTTGAAAATATTACTGTTTCCTCAAAATTTATTATGAATAGGTGTATTTATTTTTGAAAATAATCTATATTCCTGGGGCACGTGGGTAGCTTAGTGGGTTAAACGTCTGACTCTTGATTTTGGCTCAGGTCATGATCTCAGCATCCTGACATCCAGTCCCACATCGGGCTCTAAGATGAACATAAAGCCTGCTTAAAGATTCTCTCTCTCCCTCTCCCTCCCCCCGTCCCCCTCCCTCTCCCACGCTCTCTCTAAAAATATATAATAATAATAATAATCTATATTTCCAATAATTCACGTAAGGAATTTGTTCCTCTGTTATAGATAACCCACTAGCAAAATTAACACTAAATTACAATTAACTAGACTTATGCCAGAAAATATAAAATCTGTATAATTACTTTCAATTTGGGGTGAAGGAAGAGGAGAGGGATAAAGGCAGAGATGCAGAAAGAAAGCAAAACATAATTTGAATTTTTTTTCCAAAAATCAATATTCAAAAATACATAAATTAGGTAAATAAATAAATAAATAGGGGAATATATTGACTACTGTTGCAAACAAGTGGTAGTAAACATATGAGCACCGTATTTTTCTTCCTCCATTTCCAACAATACAAATTTTTTAAAAGCACTATTTCCAGGGTATATCATAAAGTCAAGTACAGATTCAGCCCTGTCTCCTGCTTCTACACTACAATGTTAACTGGTGTCCTAGAGTTATTATACTCAAGGTATTACAGTGGAGACTTAGCTCCAGAGGCAGACTGCCTGGGTTCATATCCCAACCCTGCCAGTTATCGGCTGTGTGATCTTAAGCAAATAAAGTAAATGTATTAACATTCAATTTCTCTATCAGTATAATGAGTGTTATAATAGTCCTAAACCTCAAAGGAGTTCCAATGAGGAATTATAACTGAAATGTTTAGCACAGGGCCTGGCCCATAAGTAAATTACAGGTCACCAAACTGTTACAGTAACCAGAGGATACCTTCAGACAGAAAAAAAGACCAAATGACATTATAAATAAACTTACAGATACTCAGAGTGCACTGTATGAAAAACCAGTAATCCATACTACAAAATCATGCAGAACCTCTGGTCACCATTACAATAACAATAATTGTAGCCCAACGTTTATGTGGTACTTTACCATGGACCAAGCACTGTGCTAATATGCAGTTTCTCACTTGAATTCATATGAAGCAAGGAATTATTATTATTCCCATTTTACAGATGAGGGTCAACATGTATACATAATTTGCTCAAGATTACAAAGCAAGTAACTGGCATAGTTGAGATCTGAACTTAGACAATCTGCCTCTAAAGCCTGCTTCTGACAGAAACTACTCACCTAAACTTGGGCAAGGAATTTCACATATTGGGATTTCAATATCCTCCTCTAGAAAATGAATAGAGTGGTGGAACAGATATTCTTAAAAGTCCCTTCTAAACTCCTCTGGACAAAAATGCTATTTAAACCCAAATTCACTACATATAGAAAACATCTCTGCTTTGGTCCTTTTACATACCTAGGCTTCTCGGTCTTATATAAATATAGAATGATACATATTTATAATTCCCCCAGTGGAGTGTCTCACTGTTCCTGAGCCCCTTAGTGGGAGGCACATCACCAAGAGGCATCAGCCAGACAGAGAACCTTACCTGATAGTTCCATAACTAAGTCCCTTTGAATGGAGCCCAAAGAGAACCTGACTTAAAATGAATTCTACCTGACGCCACGAGTGCTACAAGGAAGTTATGCACACACATCAACAAAATTAGCCAAACCCCTAGGACTGGAGCTATGTCACTCTACCTCTGAGGACCTCAGTTCCCTTGTTTACAGACATGATGTGGTAAACCTGAAGGAAGCAGCCACCCCAACTCAGGGAAACCAATCGACTTTGTTAGAATTGAGAGAAGGGGGTAAGGAAATGTATGGTTTGGAAAAGCACATTCAAATACAGTTATTGCTTTTACAATATAAACCACAGAAATAAAGCTCCAAAAAAATCTATTGTGTTGGATGGCAAAAGAAAGTGAAACAACACTGAGGGGATACGGATTTTACAAATACATATTAAGATACAGTAGAGCAGGTCACTGTTGCAAGATCCTTTTAGTTCAGAGTCTGTAAAATAGTCTCTAGGACTACTTAAAATATTTCCTCCTTTTCACAGAAAAATGATTTAAATAAATGCACAAACATGTAAAATTCTAAGCACAAGACTCAAGGTGTTTTGTTTTTGTTTTTTAAACATATGTGATACACTTAACACAAAGTCTTATAATATTCTAACCCCAAACTAAAACACAACCAGGTTACTTCTAATCTGGTTCTAATATTGCTTCAAAACCCTGAAGCTCCATTTTAAATAAGACAAAGAAGTGAGACATAAAGCCCATGTAATTTTTCCTGAGGCCAAATATATAAAACTCAATTTTTAATAAAATCTCTCCTCCTACAAGTCTTTTGGCCATCTTTGCCTACTCAACAGCACCACCAGGGATGAAAAGACAAGAAACCAAACTCAAACCAGTCTGTCTGGCTCTCATTAGCATCGCTGGTAAATGGTTTGCTCAGAAACAATTGGCAATCCATGCACTACTTGTCAATATCAGTTTGGGGGAAATTTTATGGATTTAATCTCTCCCCAGCCCTTACTTCCAGAGACAATTAATCAAAAGCTAGCTGTATTCAGATTCAGTGCCTAGAAAAAGGTAACTGATGTCTACACCATCAGCTCTCACCCCTAAAACTCCCGCTCAGATTTTAGGTTATCTTCTAAGCCTGGGCTTGGATAGGGAGCATCAGAATAAAAAGAGGAACTGCTGGAAAAAAGAAGGGCTCTCCATCCAAATGCAGCCTCCCTGTTCTACGTTCTCATCACAAAAATAAGCACATAGAGAAATTCAAGAAATCAGAGTCCTCCTTTTCTCTACCAAACTAATCCCATCTTGCAGTGTCTCTTCATTTTATCAAGACAAACTAGAATGGAAAGAAATACACTTTAATATTAAAATCATCTATTCCTAAAGGGCCCCTGTGAAAATTTGTTAAGATCCTCTCTCATGAAAAACTCTCACATACACAATTTACAAGTTTCATGGACCCCCTTGAACTGTCAAGGTTAAAAATCCTTGCTGTAGCCTAGAGAATCATGTGCTTCTCAATAACCCTCTCCTTCTTCATGGATGGGAGCCACCCCAAACATCACATCTGAAATGTAAAGAACAACAAAATGAAGGTTCCAATTGCACCTGATGCTTTCAAAAACCTCTGTCAAATTTCGGTTCTGCCATTTTTTAGCAATGCTCAAAAGATTTGTTTCATTTCCTTGACCACCCTGACTGGGTCTTATCCAAAGCCCTCTTCTCTCCTTCCTTTCTTCTCTTCTTTTTTAACTGAGCCTAGAAGCTTGTAGCCAATCAATCTGTAAGTGAAGGATAAATGTTTGCCTGAGAACAAAAGTCCCCAGTGAACACTCACCCTCACCACCCCTTTCCAACTCAAGATGTTCAGGACACTGCCAACCGATGTGGCTGTGGGCTGGATCAGAAAACAAGAACAGAATAAGGACACTCCATTCAACCTTTTTGTCTGGGGCACTTCCTGGGTTTTTCACTGGTATTTAACACCAAGACACAAGGCTCATTTTTCATTAAAGTTGCAAGACTTTCACTTTGCCCAGTTTCAAATGGTGTAATTGATCTGCATTGTCTTCTTAAATAACCCATCTGAAGGACACTGCAGCTTTAAATATTTCAGTGCTAGCTAGCAAATAGACTCCATTGCAATATGGCTCTGAAGGTCACGTCCTATTGTCTCTTTGCTCTAGAAAAAAACAATGTCTAAGTCCTTCTTCTAGGTAACATAGGAAGGGTTACCCCTAGAATTTCCACTTTTCCAACCAGTTCCCTAAGGAGTTTAGGAGTTTATTGGAATCTCACACTCATAATTTTCCCGGCAGGGGCAATATGCTGATTGCTATTAATGATGCCAGCACCTTAGTGAGACATAAACACATGTGTTCACATTAGTTTAATTGAGCATATGCAACTGTCTGAAATAGCACCACTCAAGGGCTGTTAACCTCTTTAAGAATAGGCCCAGCGTAGTTTGGGAGTGGATGGCTTTCAGGAGGCACTCTGAACCCAGGATTGCATAACCTGAAATGTGTAGCTACTTAAAATGACAGGAATCTCACCCCACTCATCCTGGGACCAAACCAGCACCTTGCCATACGCTTGCACCTTTACTTCTCAAAGAGGGTCAAAATAAGAGGCACATACACGCTAAAGGAAAAACATACCAAAAGAAAAAAGCCCTTTTCTATCTTATCAGGGTGCTTAAATATGATTCCTCAATCACAATGTTCCCCCAATCTTGTCCCCGGTACCGGAAAGGCCTGGTGAAATGGAGGCTTTGGAAGCGGACAAGGGAGTTGGACATCGCTGCCCTTTTTAAAGAACAAAAATCCGTGGACGATTAAATGGCTGGGAAGAAGAGGCACAGGGAGTGGGGTAGAAGGAAGGTGTGTGCAGATGCACTGGAGCATTACCTGAAATGGCAACAGATTGTTACCATTATCCGTCCGGAAAGCGTTATCCTCCATCCAGGACTTGGAGGTGAGCGGAGCCGCACGGGGGAACTTGGGCGGCGCGATCACATTGCTGGAGAAGGGCTTTTTGAGCGGCGAAATGGGATTTAGTGGAGAGGGCACCCCGACGCCCACGCCTACGCCCACGCCGACCGCCCGGCGAGGGTCCCGGCCCGCCGGCAGGCCGCCCCACGGGTTGGACGGCGCGCTCCAGGCGGCGTTCACACTCTGGTGCGTGTTCCAGCTGGACGAGGCAGACGAAGCGGCGGCTGCGGCCGCGGCGGCTACTGCAGCCGAGGACGAGGACGGCTTGCTGGTCATGATGGGCTGGTGGCCGTACGCCGCAGCGGCACTCCTTTGCGCGTAGGGCGCCTGGCTGGGGCTGGCGGGCGAGCGGCGCTGCTGCGGGGG
>NC_048223.1:95230141-95237418 GCF_002007445.2 Ailuropoda melanoleuca
CCCCCCCGCCTGCCCCCAGCCAGAGCTGCCTGAATTCAGACACATTTTGGCACAGAAGGCTGTTCTAAACATTCTCACTAACCTTGGCTCTCAGGTCAGAAGACTTACCTGGTTTGCCTCAGGAGTCTTTGTCTTTAGATTCAATTCAATAGAACCAAAAATACTTATGAGGGACAAGGTATGAAGCTAGACAATGAAGCTACAAAGATGAAGAAGCCAAGTCCTAGAAAAATCCAACCTACAAATAAATGACTAAGGGATACCATGAAAAGTGTTGTGTTAGGGGTGTGTCCTACAGAACACAGGTGAGAAACAAATGGAGCAAAGGTGTCCAAACTCTGGGAAAAGCCATAGAACAAAGGCCATATATGAGCTGGATGATAATTAGTTTTCCAGGAAGTAAGGGCATTCCAAGTTCAGAAAAGAGTGCAGGCCAAGGCATAGAAGGTCAAAGATTTGGCTCATTTGGAAAACAGAGACTAGAGTTCATTAGTTAAGAGTATAGGATTAGGGGCAGTGGGCAGGAGGAGCTGGAACACCTCATCAATTCCCTGCCTGCTGCCTGGAGAACATTGAAGGTCTCTGAACTGGATTCCCTATTCATTTTCCCTCTTGGATGAAAACATGCGACTTCCAAAACTTACTGAACACTTACTATGTGCTCTAGGCACTGCAGAGGAATACCAACATAAGAAAGACTTTGTTCTTAAGGAATTTATAAGCTAGTTCAAGAAAGTCATGAAGAATAAGTACATAAAGAACTGTAATCTAGGAACAACACAGTAAGGATCCCAAGAAGTATTTTTTTGAAGTGTTTGTAAAAGTTGGACTTCACAGAAAGAAGACAGATCTTTCAGTGAGGAAGACACAGATAGAGAAATCAGGGAAGTCTTTCTGTAGGTGGTAGCAGAGCTCAGTGGCATGACATAGGTGAAAAAAATGGAGGACATTCCAAGCGAAGGAATTAGCCTAAGATAAGACGTAGAGATGGCTCTGCAGATACTGCCCAAATCCATGGATTCCTGAACGTTTCCTGTAGATTCAGAACTAAACATATTTCTTTGACTATATTTCCTACGTAAGGCTGAGGCTCAAACATTTTGGGTTAGCCTGTTTTGTGTTTTTTATTGCACTAGTAACTGTTTCTTTGTGGACTTCTGGCTTGGCAGGCAGGCGCAAAGGGAAGTGGGAATGGACAAGAAAACAAGTCTGATGGGCAGAACCACCTCAGAGCTAAAAATTGGCAATCTACTTTCCGTGTTCTTAGGAAAGTCCTGCAGTCCAGGGCAGTGACCTGGGGCATTTGGGCTTAAAACTTGCTCTGTTTATGTAACCTCACATTTCCTACATAAAGAGGTCCTTGTGAAGTCAGCCAGTCTGTCATTTCTAGTCACAGTCAGTTCTAACAAGCACCTGACCATGAAAACTGACACCAGACTGGGGGTGTAGGAGGAAACTGGTCAAACTAGTTGGGCAGTTTTACTATTACTGAGCATTACATTTTCATGGGGGGGGCACTAATATTACTTAACATCTATTAAGCCTAAGTACTGTGTTGGTATGAATGTGCCCTGTTTCCAAATCCATTTAGCAACCCAATGAGTAGTATTAACTCAGATGAGTAAACTGAGGGTCAGAGATTAAATAATTTGCTCAGTGTCACACAGTTAGTAACTGCTGCCCATGTCTGAGTCCATAAATACCCAGCTCTTGCCCCACTGCTTGTCACTCTCCCTCATTTAGCATCAGACAACTTTTAACCTAACAGACACTTCTCTACAGATGAAGCTTTGGTCCAAACCTGCTTGCACAGTGTTTGAATTTGGACAATCTAATTTCTCCTCCTTCTTGCACTTTAATACTCCTCTGATGAGTTCCTGACGCTGCTGACAACAGGTTTTCTCTGTGCCACCACTTCCCCTGCACAAGACTAAAGCCGCGATGAAAGCTCTCCATTCTATTTTGAAAGACAGCCAAGTCTTTGTTCTCAGCTTTCAAAATTGTTCACCAGATACTCTCAGTTTCCCATTCCAAACCTTTTCAACTGACATATCCTCTCTGGGTCTCACTTGCTCATCCAATTCCTGTCAGCAAGTTCTGTCCCAATCTACACCCTCTGTGAAAGCATTCACCCTGCCTCGGCCTGTCAAATTTGCACCTTCCACTTCACTTCCTGAGAGCTACTCTCTTCCAAAGAACATTCTCCTCAGGGGTGGTTTTGACCTCTCTATACTAGTATAAACAAGCATCTCCCCCATTCCTAGCACTTCTGTGTAGACATAGCAGGACAGGTACTGCTATAACAGACTACAGGGTGTCTGTTATGTATGCGGCCACTCAGGCTCCGTCTTGTCGCCTGTACATTCCTCTGCCTATTCCTTTCTATACCACCCCTCAAACCATAAATGCTCGGAAATCAAAGACTCAGTCTTCCAGTTCACCTTTGGTACAATGCAGAAGAGATAGATGTTTAATAAAACAGTTTAAACTGAGGGTGTCCTAAGCTTTGAAAAGCAGTAATAGGTCGAAAAAGGACAAAACAAAAAGCCCACTCCTGCCACCCTGCAGTACAGTTTCCATATTTTTATAAGAAAATCCTTCTGGAGGATGAAAACTTTGATCAATTAAAATACAGAATTCACTAAAGAGTATGAGTATTATAAGCCAGGGCCTGCTTTTTAAAAAAGGGCGAAGTATTACTCAAAAGCTTGCAAACACCAAAAGGTTAAGTACAGGCTAAAACCCTTTAGTTTCCCAACTTGGATCAGTTTATGTAACTCAGAGAGCAGAAAAACTTGGAATCTGGGCCTAAAACAACAGACTTATTTCCATTCAAGTTATACTACAAGGGAAAAAAATGTGAAGTTTGAAAACCTTCCTTTCCAAAGCCAGATTTAGATAAACTGAAGGAAAAAGAAATAGATGCCATGAATCCAGCCTATGCAACTTCACAATGACCTACTTTTGTCCATTTAAACTACAGTCTTCTTTCCTGTTCTTCAAACAATATCTCTGTTGCAGGCTGCCTCAAAGTTAATCTGAAACCCATGTGGCCTGGCTCAAGCCAGGTTCATAAACTACGCTGCTATTGTATACCCTTCAACAACTGCATGACCCTGGTCCCGAGAACCAGCAGTCAAGCCAGCCTGGCCAACGCAGAAGGAATAAATGATCACCAGAACAAACAGCCACTCACAACCACACACTTTACTCGAGGTGGCTGGGAATCACCAGATGGAAAGGCACGAGTTATTCTTGCATAAATCTGCATGCCTGTTACCGCTCCTGTTCACCCGGCTGTGCACCTGAATCCTATGCCCCTCGACTTGCCGGAACTGAAACTGGCTGCCCATGTGGGCTGAGGCAGCCTCCTCCACTCTGCGGCCGGCATCGCCAACTTCTGAACATGGTTTCAGAGCCACGTGGTCAATCTCCTGCCCAACATCTGCAGCTGGCTGCTCTCCTTACCTTTGTCCCAGAAGTCTCTGCCAACAGTGGTACTGCAGCTGTAGTGACTACCCAGGAGATGCCGGTTCTTTTCCCTGGCCCCCGCCCCACCAAAAGACGTGGGACTATTGGCAGTATCAAGAGCAGCTGCTTAGTAAAGAACGAGGGGTAGGAGGCTCAGCGTGGACAGAGATTTTTTTGTAGCTCTAGTGATAGCAACTTTGGACATAGGCTAGTCTTCCAGGAGGGAGGTTATGATAAACATACCTATCATCATAAAAGCTTGTCATGCCCGCCTTATTCTCCTACTAGTCACATTCACAGCCCCACATTCAAGCAAGCAGAACTAAGCTGTTTCTTTACTAAGCAGTCAAGGGTTCTAGGCCACTGACTTTAGGACGGCCTATGTCACAGCTAGGTGTTAAAAAATGAACTGGGCCAATCAGATTCCCTCTTTCTGCAATTCAAGTAGAAAATATGAAAACAATTTTCCCACTGGAAGCACAGTCAGAGACAAGCACACATGCAGAGAAGAGCTGAGTCACAATAATGGTGAAATATAAAAATGGAGAATTCATAGCTCCCACTGTTTGAATCCCTGCACCCTGCCACCCCCTAGCAAGATACCTCCATGATATCTGGTTCTAACACAGCTCCTACTTTGGGGCTCTCCTTGTCACTTATAACCACATCCCCAATTTGAGGTAGTACAAGAGAACCTCTGATCCTTGTACTCAAAGAACTCAATTACAAAGCAGTGCACTCATGTCCAGAAATGGTGTGGCATCGCCCAAGAGGCAGACTCCCACGGTTACACTAATATGGGGTGTAATCCCATGCTCATAGCTATAGCTAAAGGGCAGCTCAGACCCACAGCCTCAGCCTAAACCAGCTCTTGGAAACAGCCCCGTTATGTGAGCATGACCGAAAGAACAGAAGAATTCAGGAAAAAGCCAAGGACCACTTTCATTTTTAAAAAGCTGTGAAAGCATTCCACAGGTCACACAACTTAAGTTGCAAATTTTTATATAAAATCCAGTCTGGTAAATAACAGCATAATTTATCAGATTTTATAGTTTAAACCAACATTCCTTTCCCACAAATGATACACACCAGTCAAACAAATAAAAACGACTTCCTTTATAATTCACCAGATAAAATAGTATAATCTCTTGGTCAGCCAGTTCCAAGACGGTCTGATAAAAGCTATGTGCTCTTTAGAAAAAGACACTTTACCTCTTGGAATCTCAGTTTAAAATAATGATTATATTAAAATGAGCCGATCTTTATGGAACTTTCCAGCTTTAAAATATGATAGACTTCTACTCTCTGAGCAAGTAGTGAACTCATCATTTGCAAAGATAAAATTCATTCATTTAACAAATATCTGAGGGCCAGCCACTGGTACTGAGCACAGAGGAATGAACAAAATATAAAAACACCCTACTCTCATAAAACTTACATTCCGATCCAGAAAAGAGAGAGAAATGTCAGCTTTTCAGGTCATGATAAGCACTTTGAAAAAAAATAAAATGAGACTAAAAAAGAAATAAAATGAGGGTAAGAGGGACAAAGAGCAAGAGGATGGAGGGACTGCTATTTTAGATAAGGAAATCAGGAAAGATCCCTCTGTTAAGGTGACATTTGAGTAGAGGTCTGTCTGCCTAAGAGAAGAGATGAGCAGTCCATTCAGAAATCTGGGAAAAGTTGGTTTCAGACAAAAGGAAGTATGAAAGCCCTGAAGGGCCTGAGTGGACCTCCAGGAATAGCAAAGAAGTCAGTGTGGCCAGAGTGGGTAAAGGAGAGAATGATAGGAGATGAAGTCAAAGAACACCAAGATTCAACAGATGTGACCCAAGAGGAAAGGTTTAAATGCTTCAAGTAGAAGATTCATACCAATGTGGTTTCTGGCTTCTGCCAGGGTCCATTACATTCCAAACCCACAGGCAAAAGGTAAGTCTACACTGCAACATACCATCTATCTAACTTGGAACTAAGCAAAAATGGTGCTGCAGATGTCTAAATTAGCATAAACTTCATAAAGAAAATTGCTTTGGGAAGCCATGTGATATCAAATCTGGAGTCATTAAGATTTTCATTTCTTTTAACTCTAGTTAAAGCTTCTGCTAATTTATCCTGAAGAGAATCCTATGAAAGAAAAAACCACATACAAGTATATATTAACAGGAAGGAACATTATTTATAATAGCCTAAATAACCAACAAGCAAGTAATTAAGGTGTAACAACAGGTTGGCAGACTCTTGAAAAATATGAAAATTATGTAGTAACATGGCAGAGAAGAAGGATAGAAAACTGTATTTCTGCTATAATTACACCCCCCACAAAAAAGGATATATATGAATAGAGACTGGAAGGAAACAAAAAATGATGATGGTTGGTTCTGCTGGGGAGGCAGGATTATTCTTATTTATAAAATAACACTCGTTCAGTGCAAACTAGATTTCTTTGTTCTGGTTTTCCTACTTCATTACAACACTGACACCTAGAATTAAGACAACAATAGAAATTCCTATGATCATGTAGTTGACAAGAGGGCCACACTCATTTCTATTCCATAGCTGTCTTTTTTTTTTTTTTTACATTTTACTTATTTTTTAATTAAAAAAATGTTTTTCTTGAGTAATCTCCACACCCAACGTGGGGCTTGAACTCACGACCCTGAGACCAAGTCACACACTCTACTGGCTGAGCCAGCCAGACGCCCCTCCCTGGAGATCTTCTCAGTAACTCTACAATATCTGATGGTGCTGATGTACTTTCTTGAAGCTTCTTTCCTTAGCCTCCAAGGCCACAAATATACTCCCAGTCCTTCACTCACCCACATCTCTACTGACATGTTTTTTTCTTCCTTTTAGTTCCTAACATTTACTTATTATTTATCATTTTCTTCTCCCTCTTCTCTGTAAAGATGACTCTCAAGAGATGTGTGTCTCCAGCCCCAGTCTCTTTCCCCAAACTACCTCACCACAATCTTATTGCCTATTAGTAATTTCCTCTCAGATCAGATGTGAAGACACACTGAACTCTACATGTCTTTAATCAAATTGTCACATCATCAAACTGGTTTTCTCTCAATTAACTGCCCTACATTCAACAGTATCACGACTCTCCCATTCAGTGGAAGTAATTTAAGCACAACCCTACCATCAAAGTTTACTACCGTCACGATCTACTCTCATTCAGAACCACTGGTCTCTTACTGCCACTGTTCTAGTAACATCTCAACGCTAATATCTTAGGTCTTTGTGGTCCTTATTACTGCTTATAAACTGGATTACAGAAAATTCCTAGTTTTTCTGATGCTGGCTAAAACACCAAAATCAAATAAAAAAACTCAACCACCTCTCCCTTGCTTTAAAAAAAAAAAGAAGGCTTCAGTGATATCTAGGTACTATGAAAGTATCCTATTTTCTTATTTAATTCTCATAACAAACCAGAATTAGACACTATTATTATTTCCATTTTGTAGATTAAAAAAAATAGAGATTTAGGAAAATAACCAGCCCAGGGATACAGATATGTTAAGTAGTGGAACAGGAATCCAACCCAGACAGCTTGCTCCAGAGCCTTTATTCTTGATCACTGGTAACTCGGCCTAAGCCCTAGGCTTGGCAGTCAGGCTATCACATAATCTTGCCTGAATTAAGCCTGCTGCCTACCTCTGGGCCATCCTTATTCCCAAATGAGAATAGCAGAATGCAATATTTAAGAGCCTTGGGCTCTGAGGCCAGCCTATTTAGGCTCAAATTCCAGCTCTAGCATTTAACACATGACCATGGACAAACTGCCCTCTTCTTTTTTTTTTTTT
>NC_048223.1:95237518-95242874 GCF_002007445.2 Ailuropoda melanoleuca
TAAAAAAAAAAAAAAAAAAAAAAAAAAAAGGCCTGGGAATGAGGCATGCTCGCTGAGCTGGGGCTTTCTCCAGCTCCTTGCCACCAGAAGGCCACCAAGCTGATTACATTTTTCTGGCACATTGCTGCCCACACTCTGGAATCTTCCACATCAATTCCTGCACTGAGCTCAACTTGTGCATCAGAAGAGACGAAGAGCATCTCCCCATAGCAGCTGAGTAGCTACCACTAAAGCATGGAGATCTTCAATCAGGCCTCTCTCACAGCCATGAATGTTAACATTAGCAGTAGACAGAGTAAAAACAATGGGGAGTCAGAAGTAAAAGCTTGCTACAAATACTATTATCAAGAAAAATATCTACAAACAACTTCTTCTCCTTTCCCAAGGATGGCTCATAATACTTTACCAATTTTTTCAGGATAACTCTTTTACAACAAATAATCTTTTATAATAAATCATCTCTACTCCCTGATCAGCAAGCTGCCATTCACAGTAATGACAATATTCTCCTAGCGTTATAGATAAGGGGTATTGACTCCAGTTCAACAATTTCCTTCAACCCTACTTCGTACCTCAGGCCTTCCAACCAAAACAAAAATCACCAGAGACACCCAAAATCACTCATGAACACAACTTTATTGTACCTTCACCTACTAAAAACACCTTCTGACACCTCAAGGTCAACTAAACCCAGATGACAACAGAAATCAGAGTACTTAAAAACAAATCAGGAAGGAAGAATCCTTCAAACATATCTCCCTTTTGATCTTCAGAAATTTAAGACCAAAGTAAACAAAGTAGAAAAAGATTCCTTCTAGAATAACAAGGTCAATGTGAAATGAAAATTAAACCAATTATTTACTAAAAGGCAAATTCCACATGGTACTATAAAAAGAGTTCTGGACTAGGAGTCAGAAGGTCTAGAATTAGATTCAAGTTCTCACATTTACTAGCTGTGTGTAATAATAACTAACATTTACTGAGCATCTATCTACTATGTACCAGGCACCATTCTAAGTGCATTCATTCATCATCACACACACCCTGTGAAGTAGGGATTACTTTTAGTTGCTTCACAGTTAAAGAAATTGCACAGAATCATTAAGGAAATTGCTCAAGGTAACCTAACAAGTGGTGGAACCACGAATTTGAATATTAACTTAAAGTTTCTGAGTCTTGGCTCTTTTCTCTGTAAAATGAAAAAAAAAAGTATTTGTCCTGATTAACTTACAGAGCTGTAGGTTTTGAAATGAACATATGTAAAGGTGCTTTGTAAACTAGGTATTGGGCAAGTGTCAATTTTTCTTTCTGCATTTTCAGTTATTTGTGTGATATGTAAAATTGAGTTTTGCATACAGTCTCATAAAATTTGGAGTTCAAATTAATGATGTACACATTCTACTGTGCATTTTCAAGTGTTTGGTGAATAAAGGGCAGTAATCTAGATACTAAAGATAAACCTTCAAGTTATTTGAATAATAGGCTGAGTATTACTGTAAACAAATAATAAAGTGACTGAATATTTTGCTTCCATATATAATTAGCCATTTCCACCAGGAGAGAGAATTATCCATGTGATATTATTTGCTGATTCTAATACATTCTTTAAAAAAAAGCCTGTTATTGGGGTACCTGGGTGGTTCAGTCAGTTGAATATCTGACTCCTGATTTCAGCTAAGGGTATGATCTCAGGGTGGTGGCGTTGAGCCCTGTGTTGGGCTCCATGCTTAGCGGGGAGTCTGCTTAAGACTCTAACCCTCCCCCTACACGTGCATGGGCTTTCTCTCTCTCTCTCTCAAATAAATAAATAAATCTTAAAAAAAAAAACAAATAAAAGCCTATTATACGTACAAATAGAGCCCCTCAAACTGTCACTATGATGGCAGGTTCTTCTATTAGCTTGAAAGGTATATAAAAAAGCTTGACAAAAAATTTATAAGGTTCTCCCTTGCTATCTAAGCCAGTAAGAGACAACAGGATCATAAAACTCAAGTTTCAGAAATGGTACTTTGTTTCACATACCTGAGGAGGGTGAGGGGGTTTCAGAGATGTGGTGAGCTGTGGGAGGCCCTCAACTGAGAACTAGTCTGTGGGTGGAACTATGGGCTCTGGGGGAAGTAACAGGAACTCTTAACACTATCACCATCATGACTCTGGGTTGGGCAGAATGGATGGCAGGAAACTGTTTGCTTTCACACTGGTGCCAAATAGGTTGGGAAAGGGAAAACAGTGAAGGACTTTTAGACAAGCCTGGACTGACCACACTTCTCTGGGGTAAAGAGGAACAGGAAGGCATGGGCTTGGGGGACTTAACTGGGATAATTCCATTTTATTTGGCCAGGTTTTTACAGGGCAAATTGAATTAATAGATTTTTTTCTCTTAATACCCGAGAACACATTAAGTACAACAATCTCCAAAATGTTCTTGGCTACCTATAAAAACAACGCTTCCTGAGCTCTTAAATACATAATTTTTGATGTTAGAATTTTTTCATACTTGATCCCTAGTACAAACAACCATCACCACCAACTTCACCACCACAAAAACCAGTTACAAAGTGCTTACAGTGTGCCAGGCACTTTGCTGATGATAAACACTTTACATCTGCAAGCTCTTTTCATCCTCACAGTAATTCTATGAGGTAAATACAGTTGTTATTCTTATTTTACAGATGAGCACACCAAAACTCCAAGGGTTTAAGGGACACCTCAGATTAAAAATCAGGTCAGTTTACAGAGCCCTCATTCTTTATCCATTCACTTATACTGTCTTGCCTAAAAATGATGAGGCAAAAATTTCATTATCATTAGCAAATGAGGATTGGCCTGTTTATTATTTATGGTTACTTCTGTGACAGTGATCATTTCCCAGTGTTTTAAGTAGCAGAAAGTGGTCACCTGTGCTTTAATGCTACAATTTAAGGCCTATGCAGATATATTTGCTCTAAAGCACACAGAACTATATTAAGAAGAATTGAAATGATGAATTTCAAAATCATCAGAAGTTTGGATTTAGTTTTATTTAGGTCAATCAAATTGTCCTATTTAGTAAAGATGCTTATTGGCTTTCAATGTATTTCTAAGTTATGTAGTTATGTATTTATTTATTTTAAAGACGTTATTTATTTATTTATTTATTTATTTATTTATTTGAGAGAGTGAGCAGGAGGGAAAGTGACAGAGAATCTGAAACAGACATGGGGCTCAATCCCACGACCGAAAGATCATGACCTAAGCCTAAACCAAGAGTCAGATGCTCAACCGACTGAACCACCTAGGTGCCCCATAAATTATGTATTTAGGATAAAGGTACTTGAGGGCATGAAAAAGCAGATATCTCACTAAATTAAATAAGATTTTAAAAAAATGAATATCATCATTACAGTAATAATTGACTTAAGCAAGAATCATCAATGGATTCTAAAACCATTGGGTAAATTCGGGAAGGGGATACAAGACATTTAACATACTCTTAAAGTATCACTTCACAGATTAATCAGCATTTGCAAAGGGAGAGAGAGACACTTTTCAAATGGAGGAATCTGGCAGACAATACCTTAACCAAATGATCAAACTTAACATCACCAACAAATGGGCAAACTGACTTAATGTGCCTTCTGTACTACGTCTTTCTTAATGCAGCATATCATCTACATACTATTCCTGCTAACAGTGTTTTACTTGAATCTCATTATGAGGAAAAAATCAGATAATTCCAAATTAAGCAATATTCTATAAAACATCTGACATGGACCTGTCAATGATACAAAAGATAAAAAGCCTAGGAAACTGTCTAAATTAAAGGACAGATATGAGATGTGACCGTAGAGAGATCTGAAAACTAAATTTAAGACTATATCTGGATATTAAGGCTATATGTTTGGACCTTGGATTTAAAAAAAAAAAACAGCTCTAAAGGACATTACTGAAACAATCTGGATATTTCTTGTTCATAGGAGACATTCAGAAGCACTTAGGAGTGAGGGGTCTTGATGTCTACAACTTACTCTCAAATGATAATCACACACACAAACACACACACACACACACAGAAAAAAAGAAAAAACAACTGTGGCAAAATGCTGACAACTGGTAAATCTAGAAAAAGGTTATATAGGTGTTTGTTGCATTTATTCTTACAGCTTTTTTGTAGGTCTGAATTTTTTGTTTGTTCAAATTTTTGTTTAAATTCTCGTCAACACGTAGTGTAATATTGGTTTCAGGAGTAGAATTTAGTGATCCATCACTTACATATAACACCCGGTGCTCATCACAACATGTGTGCTCCTTAATGCCCATCACCCATTATGCCCATCCCCTCACCCTCCTCCCCTCCATCAACCCTCAGTTTGTTCTCTATCATTTAAGTGTCTTTTATGGTTTGCTTCCCTCTCTTTTTTTTCCTTCCAATATGTTCATCTGCTTTGTTTCTTAAATTCCACATGAGTGAAATCATATGGCATTTGCCTTTGTCTGACTGACTTACTTTGCTTAGCGTAATATCCTCTAGCTCCACCCATGTTGCCGCAAATGGCAAGAGGTCATTCTTTTTGATGGCTGAGTAATATTCCATTGTGTATATCTGCCATATCTTTATCCATTAATCAGTCAATGGACATTTGGGCTCTTTCCATAGTTTGGCTATTGTTGATAATGATGCTATAAACATCGGGGTGCATGTACCCCTTCAAATCTGTATTTTTTTATCCTTTGGGTTAATGCCTAACAGTGCAATTGCTGGGTCATAGGGTAGTTCTATTTTTAACTTTTTGAGGAACCTCCATGCTGTTTCTCAGAGTGTCTGTATCAGCTTGCATTCCTACCAACAGTGTAAGCGGGTTCTCCTTTCTCTGCATCCTCGCCAACATCTGTTGTTTCCTGTGTTGTTAATTTTAGACATTCTGACAGGTGTGAGGTGGTATCTCATCATGATTTTGATTTGTATTTGTAGGTTTTTAATTTTTGAAAATAAAAATTTGTGAGGAAAAAAAATAAAAACCACAAGTCTTTTTGGGGAAGAGAGTAATGTATTCTCCCATTCTCTCAAAAGCTGTTTGGTATTTTTAAAGACCCAATAGTTCTTAAAATCAACTAATGCTCTTGGTGATTTATATGTTTCAAGTATCAACTACAATGGGAAAACAATTTCGGCTTGTAGGGCTGTGCCCCAAACCACTACTACATTCATAAAACAGTAGTTGATCAAGGGATAGCCAGTTTCTGATTAAGTGAGATCAGCCGCAGAAGGAAAAAAAATCCATGGTCTGGACACACAGAGAGAGATCTCTCCTTGCACAGAATCCAGGCTCCCTGATTTCCTCTGACCTTCCTAGACAGACCTGAAGGGCGCCCCCCC
>NC_048223.1:95242974-95263330 GCF_002007445.2 Ailuropoda melanoleuca
AAAAAAAAAACCCACACAAAAATTTCCTAATATCTACATTGTAAAGGCAAAAAGAAACAGGTGAAGTTCATTTTAATATATTTTATTTAATCCAATATATCAAAAAATTATCATTCTAACATGAAAACAAAATTACTGATATTTTACTTTTTTCTAAAAACTAAGTTCAAACTCCAGTGTCTATTTTACACTTAAAGCATATCTCAATTCAAATTAGTTACGCTTCAAGTGCTCATTAGCTACATGTGGCTAGTAGCTATCACACTGGACAGGGCGGTTCCAGAGAAACTTGTGCACTCCACTGAGAAAGAGAAGTGATAACCTTCCAATCAACACTTCTTTCTTTTTTTTCTTACACTTATTTCTAATGATTCAAATTGATGAGAAAAAATTTATTAGTCAATAAATGACTACTGAGATGACTGGCATGCTACTTGGAAAAAGAGAACTGGATCTCTTCTTGTGCCTTACTCCAATATGAAGTCCAGAGAAAAATGAGAAGTCAATCTAAGAAAGTAAAATACATTCAAAGGCCAGTAAAGAGAAAAGAATGCCAAAAAAAGGGGGGGGGAGAGGATGTTATTTTAACCATCAGATTGGCAAAGATTGAAAAACAGTCATTTCCTCAGACTTAATAAAACTGTTCTACAAATCAGATACTATTGGTGGGAACATAAATGTATATGACCTTTCTTAAGGGCAGCTTTGCTATCTGTATAAATATGTACCTCACTTCTGGAAATTCACCCTAAGAGGTAATGATAAAGGGCAAAAAGATGAAGGCACAAGGATATTCACTGAAGCATGATCCATAAGAGGAAAAAGCTGGAAGCAACTTAAGTGTCCATCAAAAGGACAGATTAAATAAAATAAGGTCATTAAAATTATGTAGGTCTGTTACAGAAAGATGTTTACATTGCGGAGGGGGAAATGCAGGTTACTGAACAGCATGTACAGTGTGATCCCACTTATGTAAAATGCAAAATTTCATATAAATGTTCATATTCATAAAGAGACATCAGAAGGAAACTTAATAAAATGTTTACAGTGGTTATGTCTGATAGAGGTAGGTTTGGGATAATTTTCTTTGGACATAACTATATATGTTTATCTTCATTTTTTTATGATGATCACCTGACACCTTTTATCCCAGAGTTGTTTTTATAACCTTCCCAGTATGATTTTTTTTAACCAGCACCCTTAGAAATATCTTTTATACATGTAATTTTGCAGAGTGTGCTACATGCACCACAGTATACTGAAGACATTCTTTCACTGAGATAACATGTCTTGATGCTTATGTGCAACTCGTACTCTTAGGAATATCTTTTTATACATGTGACTTTCCAGAGCATATTACCTACAGCACAGGGTGGTGAACTCACTCGCTCACTGAAATAACCCTACTCTGACTCAAGGAATTATTAGCACTCTTAGAAACACGTTTTAAATATGTGTCTTTACAGAGTGTCACACATGTACTATGAAGTGGTGAACACGTTCCTTCAGTGGAAATAATCAACATGGTGATTTTTATCTTTTCTGATTAATACAAAACTTATTTTTTAACTTTAAAAATTCTTGGAGAAAATTAAAAAGGAAATGTTAAAAGTAAACAAACAGCCTCTACTTAGTGAGTAACTTCTTTTCATAGGTTGTAGAGGGAGTGGGGAGAAATATAGGTGGCAAAGAAACCTAATAAACCAGACATAAAAGGAAGCCACCTGCCTTTCCCAAGATAAGCTATATTTTCATTCCTGTAAAAAAGCACAGGAAGGGTCAGTATTTTGACTCCATCGTCTTGTGGTGACTAATGTTATGTAATAATACATATCCAAAAAACAATTCTTTAGAGATGAAAGACATCCTTGAAACATATCTACAGAACACAACACATGAAGAAAACTTCCTTTTTAACCCAAAACACTCTTCTATATAATTCTAGGAACTCACCCAGAGTTAACATCACTAGAAAAGTTCCCTGAATTCTGCAGAAATGACAAACTATGAACAAAATAATATATTTTCATGTCTTTGTAATGACCAAAAAGCCTACACCCCAAACATAAGGGACGAGGTCACGTGAGGAGTTCTTTGCTAGTTTGCCTCCACCCCTCAACAAGCTAAGTCACTTAAAATACAGACATGAATAAAGGTAATTTCATACAATGTCACTTTTTAGCCACCAGGTTTTCCAAGTTTGGGGTTTATAAGATCTATAAAACCACAGGACTACGGGACACAAATAAAATTTGACTCTAAATGATCTTTTCCTCTCCCATCACTGACATTCCTCAAACCCCTAGATTTTTTTCTCTCAAATAATGAAAATTTAGCACAAGGCTCATTTACAACAGACTCACAGGATCTCACTGTCAGTACAATAGATGTCCTGAAATAATCAGTGTGCTCCTGGGGGAATAGTCTCCAAATGAAAATAGTAAGACACAAAAAGATGATCAACATTAAAATATTTTCTTGGGGGAAAAAAGCGAACTGCTATTTCAAGAATTAAAAGGCTGTCTTTTATTGAACTGTCATGCTAGCTCTCCAACAGGCAGGCAGTGGAGACATTTTAAGTGCATTACCTTTAGGAGGAAAATAGGACTTGCTTTCAGCTTTGTGAGGCCAGTCTACAACGAGAGGTCCAAACCTGCGAAAGCTGGCAGTGATCTCATCTACAAAGTAAAGAAGCAATCTCAGCAAGAGAAAAAAAAATATTGCAAACGGAATAGCATAAGGCGTATTTTTTTATTTAAAAAATATTTTGAGAACTATTTCTAAAGCATTTTTACAGAAGTCAAACCTACTAAGTGAAATACAATTGCTTGCTGGGTATGTTTGGTTATTCACTTTCAACCATGCAGAATGTGTTTCTAACTATAATTCACTGCTCTTCACTGCCAACAAATTTGATATAAAGAATTTGGAAGGAAAAAATCTGATATAACTGACCTCTCTGTCAAGAAAAAAAAAATTCTAAAAGTAGAAATGTTCTCTGTTTTTAGAAAAAAGGCAGAAGTACACAAAATGTTTAAAGTGTGCTTTCACTTATGTAAGATAATCTCTAAAATATCTAAGATCATTAGGTTATGATTATTAGTAATCTAAGATTATTATCTGTAAGATTATTTTAGAAATGGATACAATTCTTTTGGTAAGGAATAGGGGCAATAAGTAGGTAATTCTATTTGATGATAAAAGTTAATAAACCAATGATCTCTTTCTCTCATACTTACCTACTACACATCCTATAAAGAAAATGTTTCCAAAGTTATAGCTCAATAAATTTACCTTTTCCTTCTGACTCCTGACTCAAAGCAGAAGGTTATAACTTAGCTCCAACTCAGGTTTAAGTTGCTACTCTCTCAGCCATGATCTAAACTATGTCTTAAAAAAAAAATCCAATTGATAGAGATTAACACTAGTATGAGAATAGTTTGGAGGAAAATGAGTTTCCAGCTCTGTACAACTTTAAAACAATAAGTCTTAAATAAAAATATTTTTACACTATTCCTTTCTCATCATGAAAAAGAAAATCATGATAAATTAGAGAAATGTCACAACTAGAACAATGTTGATGAAGAAATTGTTTTAACAATATTTTTACAGCGGATCCAACCCTACTAACCAGAACTAGAGTTGTTTTTTCTCCCTTAACTGTTCCAATTTTATTTCATTCATCTGTTCAACAAATATTTATTGACAACCTACTATGTGCTCATTGGATTTGGGCACTAGTGAAAACTCACTTTTGGTTGATAGTATCTTAAGAACATTATTAAGAAAAATTCTAATTAGTCTTTATTCTTCTAAAGGCAAGGGGGGCTTTTCACTAATAGATATCTATATTAAAATATGAGATGGGATAGTGTGATGAACATGGGAAAAAGCGCTGGAATCAGACTAATTTGAATGCCAGCTGCACCATTAGCCACATAACCTGGGACAAACTGTCTCGCTCTGATCCTCAGTTTCCTCATCTATAAAATGGAGTTGGTAGGATATGTCTTAAGGGATAGCTGTAAGGATTAAATGAGATAACGTAATGTGAAGCTCTGAGCATAATTATGGGCTTATAAAGAGTTTCATAAATATTAACTTTCATTATTATTTTACAGCTTACCCCCAAATTAATAACTGGGAAACACGAAGTTGTTGGAAGACTGCCCTGTATGAACACATCTGAAGAGCAGACCTGAAATGCACCATCTATTACTTCCCCATCTATGGAATATTTTCCTCCTCCAAACACTAAAAGAGGAAATGTCCCAAAGGTGCTTGGAGAGGAGAGGCAGGGTCAAATCACACCAAGAACAAACCTGGCCTTTATAAAGTCATTAATGAATGCATCATACCTTCATCAATATCAGGAGGAAGGCCTCCAACAAACACCTTCCTAGAGTAACGTTCTACTCGTTCTCCGTTTTGACAACGAGTGGGAGAACTTAAGCCAGATGACAAGGATTGATCGCCGTGACTGTCGTCCAGGAAGGCATCTTCAAAGGGAAAGAGAGAAGACCGACCTGAAACAAATGTGGAAGTTTCTACAGTTAAAATTATTTTCTTGGACAATGAATGCTTTTTTAGGAGCCAAAGTGTAGAGTGAATCATCCAAAAAAATGTATCCTGAACTGTGATTTTTACAATAGGACAAGCAACTGTAGATTGCAGAGCCTAGACAATACCATCATTTTTGTGTAAAGGTATGCACAGCACAGAAATAACGGGGCTAATACTCAGGAGAAAGCATCAAAAATTACAGCTGTTTTCACTGCTAAAAATCACCACCTTTTACTCATAGAGTCCCTATCACTGCTACTAAGAGTATTCAGCAGCTATTTTTCCTTTCCCCAAACATTTTTTAAAATAAATGGAAAAGTAATCTTTATTCACAGATTTTTATTTGCTCAAAGGTTCAGGCTGGCTGGCCCTAACAGTGGAAGGAATATTAAACTGATGACAAAGGCTGATAGCCTCTCTGATAGCAGGGCTAAAGATGATCAAGTTTTCCCTGCTACTCTGAACTAATCCAATTTGGGAATAAACATTTGCAGTAATACCAGGTGAAACAAGTAAATGAAAAGACATAAATTAAGATGTGGGAGTATGTAGATGTGGTAGATGTAGATGTGGTTACGACATTTTTACCCTACTAATCTAGGCAGTATTTTATATCCCTCAAAAAATTATTTTCATTGTTAGTTTCTATAGCCAAATAGAGTTCATACAGCAAAGGCATCTACCCATTCCACAGGACTGTAAGAAAGATGCCAGCAGTTAGAGTCTGTTAATAAACATAACATAATAATTCCATCCGGCATTACAAAATAAAATCTAAGTTTAAAAACAAATATATTTCCTGTTTGAGTCAGTGAGTTCCTGGTAAAACTTTCCATTAGGTTACACTCTAAAAATGAACTGTCTTGAACATCCTAACTTTTGAAAAAAGAAGAATTCCCCTCTAAAATAAATTCATATACTCTTCAAAAAAAGAACAGTGTCTTCCCCATTTAGTCTATCCTGTCTATCTTTCCCTGAAACCTAGTTTCTGCGTCACTATAGCCAACTCTCAAACAGAATATAAATAGCCTTATAAAAATACTGAACATTTATTTCTTTTACAAAAAAAATGGCTACTAATATAACTATTTATTTTATGAACAACCCAGGTGGTACAAGAAAGGCCCTATTTTGATGTTGGGAGTTAATAAATAAAAGGACCTAAGAATTTTTTGTTCAGCTCTTCCCAGATTAGCTACAAAGAAACGGAATAAAATTTGTCACGTCATGCCACCTAGCTTTCTTAGCCTGGGGGGAACAAACAATAGGCAGTAAATTCTCATCCCTTGATGTCTGTTTTGATCACTGGGGGTAAAAGAAATAGATTTGCAGCAACTATAGGCAAAATGACCTTTCCAAAGACACCCAGGGAAGTACTCACACAACTGTCAGGTTTGCTTTTCACGGAGTCCACACTCTGTGAGTTCTATGCTTGCTCTGTGACAGGCACACACCCAAATCAGCATTGCCCACAGAAAACACCTATCCCCACCTCTTACCCTCAACACTAGCAATGTGAGATGCTCAGAAAACAAAGGCTCTTGGGGGCAGGGAGTGGGGAGACAACAAAATAATACTGGAAAATACTGCACACCTTATGCCCTTCCCAGACATTCGCAATCCACGTTAGAATACAAAAGGCTGGGAAAAGTTGCGCAGTAAAATAAATTGATCCAGCATTACCTGGATTTAAGATAAAGGAAATGTTAACATACATAACTCAGTGGAAAACACTTGAAGAAATATTTATCCATATTCTAGAATCACCAAACAAATATGAGTTATTTGAAAGTTCTTGACAAAGAAATCAAGTCTGGTAAGAGATAGGCAAGTGTATAAGTATAAACAAGAGAAATAAGTACTAAGTGAAGACCGTACCAAGAGCTCAATTTACTGCCCTATGGGAGATGGGGCGGGCAGAGACCTTTAGAGTGATTTCATAGGAAGGCAACCTTGAGCAGAATCTTGTGGGGCTGGGAGTTTCTAAGATAAAGAACAAGAATCCACAGAGAAAGAACTTTCAAAACAGCTTTGACTTTTCCCTCCAAACCAGGTCCTCTAGCATTCCCTGCAATCTCAACAGAAATGACTAATATCCACACCCAATTCAATCCAAAAATCTAGGAGTCCTCCTTGACATCTCCCTTTCTTTCTTACTCCACATCTAATCTCTCTCTCACTAACTCCTAACAATTTGAGCTATGAAGTAACTCTTCAATCCATTCACTTCTCCCATCTTCAGTCCTAACACCCTAGAGTCCCAATCATCATCATCTCTGCCCTGAACTAATGGGTTCCAACAAGTCCATATGACAGCCTATTTAGTCTACTGGTTTCTATCTTGAATCCCACAATGCTTTCTCCACACAACAACAGCCCAAATCATCACTTTCAAATATTAATCTGACCACATAGCCACACTCCTCACCTTCATTCTTAAAACCCCTCAATAACGTCCCACTGTTTCTGGATCAAGTACAAAAACTCACGGTAAACTCTAAGCCCTCTGCCATCTCCTACATCATAGTTGCTGCCTCTCTCCTTCTGTCTGGTTCACTAACCTCCTATCACTCAGACCTCCTCTGAATTTCCTAATTCCTCTTTGCCTTGGGCACTAAGGACAAGGTGTTTCCCCCTTCCCCCAAATAAATAGTCTCTTCCCAACTCCCCAGTTTTCTAGTTAATTCCCACTAATCCTTCAGGTCTCAGTTGAAAAGCCATTTCCTCAAGTGGAACTTTCCTGAACTTCTAGATCAGGTTAGGTTCCCGTTTCTATCCACTCATAGCACGTCTCCTAACACTTTTCCTAATTACCATTATAGTATCATGTGGGTTTTAATTTGGTATCTCATTCCCCAACCCCATTAAATTGTAAGCTCTATTAGGACAGGGACCAATTTAATCTTGTTCACCACTGTATCTTCATGTCCTAATGAGGGCACATAAAAGGTATTCAATAAATATTAAAAGTGAGGCAGCATCCAGAAAAGGATAACAGTACATGCAAAAACATGCGGCTGCAAGTATATGCTGGCACCCACGTGTGAGAATGGCAAGAGATGGAACCACATCTTAGAAAATTGAGGCCTTTTCTATTGCTTCTATTTGCTCAAACATATTCCATACTCTATACTACAAAAGCAATAAGAAATTTCCCCATTTTCCAAGTTTAATATTTCCTTCTAATACTAGTTAAAAAAAAAAATTCACTCACTTCCTGGAGACTGATACTCCTATCTAATTCATCTTCCATCCTGTCAGAATGACTTTTCTGAGATGCCTATGACCATGTGATTCCCTCCACCCCACACCCTACAAGAGCTACCATGACCTTCACCAGCAATTTGCACCCAGGGAAAGAGGGGATGGGGTGAGAGTCTGAAGAAATCTGAAACCATCCAAATGAGAAACAAGGAAATCTTGAACAAGAGCTGTAAAGAAGGAGAAGTAGTAGGTATTCAAGACATTTCGGAATAAAGAGAACTACCTTTGTGCATGGCCAACAAAACCACAGCTTCCCAGAATATTTTGGCAAAGAAAATAAAAGCAAGAGTTAAATGTAAAAATTTGGACTGTTTTATAAATTGTTTATGGGTACTTAAGAAACTTGCCAAGGTTTTAAAACCAAACTTCTGATTATTAATATTTAGAGTACCATAGACTTTAGTGATAAAGTTGCCCTTGGAAATGAAACTGTGAACAATCCAAACATATATGACATTTCTCTGTGGCTAAGAACAAAGACTATAGGTCTCAGAGTCCAATCCCCAGATCTACTTAATCTGAATGCATGGGGTTCAAATTTGAAAGTCTGCACTTTTAACAAAGTTCCCCAGTGATCCCTACGCTCAAGTTTAAAAGCAACTAAAATGGAGATTAACTGTCTGTAGAGCAGGCATCCACTGAAAGTGATATTGTGTGAGGTGTATGAAGCGTTGGGAAACATCCAAGTTCAGTCAAGTTAAAGAAAGTATATCCTCAGGAACAGAATGTAAAATTTATAATCTAGTCAACCGTACTGTAATATGACTGCCTAAGTGCTGATGGACAAAAAGTCTGTAGAAAGCATTTAAAAGACAGAATTGTAGACCAAAAGAAGTCAGGAGGATTTTATCATATGGGTAAGACCATTCCTCTGTGGACAGAATGGTTCGTTTGATGTTTCCATAGCCTGAAAACCATCTATTTCCCCATGCTCTAATTATAAGCTCCTGAAGGACTGTTCTATTAATTAATTTAGTACCTTGCTACTGTGAAGAGCACTGTGACTTCTAAACTAGTAGACAAATCAGCCACCAAAATTGTCTTCTGTTACATTCATCTCTGTAAGTTAAAACATTGGTATTCTGGTTTGTCCAGGGTTCCTCATGAGGTTAGTATTTGTGCATTCATTTGGTTGGCATAAATCCATCCCCCCCAAGACAAATCATCCCTGGGAAGACTGGTAAAATTTTAGTTCTCACATATGTGTTACTAGAAACTGAAACTTTAAGAGGCTACACCCAAATTGTGTCCCATGAGAGGCCCTACTTTACAAGCTAGCATCTCTCTGACACACTACTTTTCTTTAATAACAACATCGCCCAAGACCAAAATGTTTTAAGTAAGCCATGTTACTTCCCCAAAATTATATTCTTATGTACCTAGCATATTAGTCTGCTTTAGAATCTGATACTTCCTTGTAAAATATTCTTATTGAGTATTTCAAGAGAAGAATACTTCCCAACAGCTGCAATTTGGCCATTTGGCTTTCCCTTCCACCAATGGTCTGGTTTATGATATTTATTTTCAATTAATAACCAGAATGTAATTGAACAAATAATCTCTGAATGTAGAGGTAACTTAAAACTATGCTGAGTGCTCTGGAAGAGGTAGGAGCCTTGTAGGAAAAGTACAAAATAAGAAACCCACAAAGCACTAGTTAAGCACGAAGGTTTGTCCAAAACTCTTGCTTACTTAGGAGGCTCCCTTTCCTGCAGCTTATGATGGGGAAACAAAAGCCACTGGCCATGATGGGTTGCCAAAGCAGCTCAGGCCTCACCTCTAAGCTCCCACCAAAGCCTCTGTGGTCAATCCAGCAGCTCCAGCATACTTCTAGCCCAGTACTTCCATTCCAAGCCTGACCATTTTCAACTTAGTTTTTTTAAGTAGCTCAGAAATTAGTCACTTCAGGAGTTTTGATTTTTTTTTAATGGATTATGAGGCATGACTCCCCTAAGGAAAAAAAAATTGCCTGACAGTCAGGTTCCAGCTTTACTCTGTAACCTTGGACAAAACATTTCACACATCTGAGTCTCATTTACGTAATGAGAGATTTGAACTAGATGAATGGTTTTCAAGTCTCTGGGAGCAGAATTCCTCTTATTACACAAAAATCTTTCATAAAACCTTAATATACAAATATTAAAGTGCATCTTACTTGGCATTACTATGTAGGTATCTCTTAGGCATCACAAACTTAATGTGTTTTTAAATGAACTCTTGACATCCACCTTGAACATATTCTCTCCCAGTCCCATTTCAATACGTGGCATCACAATTCACCCAATTGCTCAAGCTAGAAGCTGAACATCATTTTTGAGTCTTCCTTATTTACTTCCCACATTCAATCCTTCAGTTTAATGCCATTAAAAAAGGTTCATTCTACCCTCTAGAAGATATTTTCCATTTGTTCATTTCTTTCCAACTCTATTGCCATCACTCTTTTTAAAACACCATCATCTCTTGCCTGGATTACTACTACCTTCTTTCTGAACTAGACAACCCACTTCTCTTCTCACTTCCCTTTAAACAGTAGTAGCCAGAGCGTTCTTTTAAAAACATAAATCTGATCATTTGACCCTGCTTTAAAACATTCATAGATTTCCTCTTGTACTTGGACCACACTCAAAATCCTTACTGGGAGCTAAAGCACAGCAAGATCATATTTCCTTCCTTCCTCCAGCTTCATCTTAATACACCCTCCTCTTTCTCCTATCAGGCTCAGTCATTCTGGTCTCTACTTCCTCAAATACACAAAGCCCTTTCAGGCCTCACTCCCCCCCCCCACTTTTTAAATAAAAGCTTTATGAAGATATAATTCACCTATCATACAATTCATCCATTTAACCCATTAGCAGCCACTCCCCATTTTCCTTGAACTCTCTCAGGCCTAGGCAAACACTAGTCTATTTTCTGTGTCAACAGAAAGGACATTTCATAAAAGTGGAATAATACAATATGCAATCTTTTGTAATTGCCTTCTTTCACTTAGTATAATGTTTTCAAAGTTTATCAATGTTGTCGCATCTATCAGTATTTTGCCTCAAGCCCCTTAAAATAGCTGTCTTATAATGTCTGGAATTTCCTTTAAGACATTCTAAAGGGGAAAAAAAGAGGGAACATATGAAACAAGATTGGCAAAAATGAAGCTAACTGATGGGTAGATAGTTTAATAAACTATTCTATTTTTGTGTATGTTTGAAAATTTCCACAATAAAAAATTTTCTTTAAAGATACTTGTCTTGCCATCCTTTGGGTTTCAGTTTAAATAATATCTTTTCAGAGAAAACCATCCCAGGTTAGAGGGAACCTCCCATTTTTCTTGCCTACTACTTTTCACAATTATTGAGTATGGAAATGTTTCACTTATTGTCTCTCTCCTACTAGAATAAACACTCTATAGGGAGACAGAACACATCTAGAGTCTGGCACAGCATCTGATCTGATAGTAAGCACACAAACTCTTAATGAATGAAATTTGGGAGGACAGCCTAGAACCCCTCCATCATTGTTTAAGACCCTCCCAGACCAACTTCCTGCAAAAAGGAAAAACTATGATTTTATTCCCCTACCATTTTCTGTGCTCAAATTTCCATATTACTATAAGGAGTAACATTGCAGATATTATAACCATGAACAGTCAGACATTTCTTCAGCTGTCCATGTTTCACTGAGGGACCAACCATTCCTTGAGAGAAGAAAGCTCATGTAACTGGGTTTGAATTGACAGAATGGCATGTTTGTACCATGGTCTCACTGATATGGGTGATCTCCCCTCCCTTGGGAAGGCTTTTGGCACAAAGACCGAACTTCAACTTGGCACATAAGTTTGTTTCATTGGATTTTTTGAACCTTTGTTATTAACTAAGATTAATACCTCATATCATGTCAACAGATTTTTATGGATTAAATATACACAGAAGTATATTTTACAAGAGTAACTCCAATTCAACAGTAACTCCAATAGTAAAGTAACCGATCATTCTTTGTATTTGCTTATTTACATTGTTTAATAAGATCTTTTATATTTTCCTTGCTGCTTTTTAAGCAATTCCACTAAACATCAGGAGCACTGGCACAGCCAAATACGCCTACTTATGAACAGAAGTCTCCCAGAGACCTTAAAAGCTCATGTGAAATGAAAAATACAACAGATATTTTAATCAGGTGTGAAATATGTAGGCAAAGTTCTTGTATGACACTACCTTTTAGACTAGTTTCTAACAGGGTCTGCAGTTATACAGGAAGGCACATATCAAAGCTTGTGGAAGTCAAAATACTCCAGAAAGAAAATGTTAAAATTATTTGGAGTCATTTCGATTCCATAAGGGAAGAGAAATTAACATTTCTCTAAAGGAACACATCTTTAAAATAAAAGTGGGTATAATAGGAAATATACTTGGATATTTAAAAACTTTATATACAATCACTCATTTTCAAGTTCTATTCTTACACATCTATTCTGCTTCCCTACTAGGGTTTCAACTACACTACTAAAAGTGCTTGGTTTGCCAAGGTCTACCCTTCAATACTTGTACCCCCAGCTAAGCCTTTAGCTGATGTCCAGGTTCTCTCCTGTTTTTGTCACTTGATCATGAAACCCTCTTTCGAAAGCCTGATATATCTCTGTCTAGGAGTCTTCCCTTTTGTTTCAAAAACTATTCATCAGGGCAACACAGACCATTTCATTGCAAATTTCTCCTCTCCAGCTGGCCCCCAATGCATATACTCAGGGACATACGCTCCAAGTATCTGGTGATGCCAATCTCACCTTGAAGTTTTCTTTTAAGTTGATCATACACCTGGAGAGGCCTCCTTCCCACTCCTCTTCCATTATCCAAATAGTTCCTGAAATTCTACCTGTTCCAGGAAGCTTTTCCAGGTTTATCAGGAGAGGTGAAAGATTCCACTGGCCTAATACTTACTGACAGATCTCAAAACTGTCATGGGTAAGTTCCTTTGCTTTCTATTCCTAAAATATTTACCAACATGTATATGTAATGTATAGAATATGAGTTACAGGTAATTCTTAATAATAATGTAACATACATCAGCAAGTTCAGTGTAATTTTTTATTTAAATTCCCTCCAAGTAGACGTTTTATGCTTTTTTGGGAAAGTCTAAGCTCTGTTTGGAGCAAAGAAGTCAAGCAATAATATAATCCCTGATTACACAAATAAATGAGCATGAGGAAATCTGCCAGTTCATCAAATTTATACTATGCAGCAGTGGCCCAGATCAGTATGCTTTAGGAAATGAGAGTAGATATGAGGTATTCCTGCCCCATTTCACATGCTATGTCACCACATTTAAGGAAGATGACTTCTTTTTCAGCTTTGGGAATAGAAGACTAAATAAAATGGAAGAAAAATTTTCCATTTGTTCTTTTCTCATTACAAAAAGTCAGCCTTCAGTCTTTTAATGTTCTCACTCTCTCTCTCTCTCACACACACACTCTCATTATTATCTTCTTCATGTACAATTATCGAATTGCAGACTTACAGACAGCAGGCACCAAGTTATTCTAGGCTGTGTTTAGCTTAACACTTGATGCAAAGATGATCATGTTTGTGAAAACAATTAAGTCAAGCTTTACAAATAGATATGGGGAAGGTAACATCGAAACAGGAAGAGTAATTTTTTCAGGCACTCAGAAATTATAGCTGATCTTAATATTCTTGATGTCTAGTACTTAATATACTATGATTTGTAAAAATAAAATAATTTTTAAAAATATGATGCCAAACTGGTCTGCATAGATGTAGGATGTTACTTCAAAAACAATCCTCATCAATAAACATTTAATAAGTGCTAATTATATGTAGGTCACAGTGTTAGGCACAAGATACAGCTATCTTTAAAGAGCTTATCTCCAGTTGAAGAATCAGAGCATACAGAAAAAACAAGAGAAAAGTAAGGCAGTAGAAGCAGAGGAAAACACTGCCTACAAGGCCACTGGGCAAGGCTTCATGGGAGAGATAAAGCTTAAATTTGGCTTAAATGCATGAACTAAGGATAGGCCTTAGATAAGTAAATGAAAGGAAGGGAGGACAGTACATGCAACAGCCAGACTGTGGGAAAGTACAGAGACTAGAAGGGGAAGGTGAGATGGGGAAAATGAAGATGATGAGGCTGGTAAAACAGGGAGAGCCAGATGATGGGGATCCTTAATGGAGGAGGACAACATGGTCTAAGTGGTGTTTTAGAAAGAAAGAAACTTAACAGAAGTGAAAAACAATAGAAATGAAAAGGGAAGGATGAGGCCCAAGACACTAGGGAAAAAATTTCGACAAGATGTGGTCACTAATCAGTGTGTAAGAAGAGGAGAGGCTAGTCCCTGCTATCTACCTTCCAGACGATGTCTATTTTCTGTGTAAAATTGTCCTTTCCTTACTCCTTCCCAAGAGTGATCAATTTTCTAGCAACATGAAAAATTATATGTATAGCACAAAATGGTTTCTAGTAATATTATTGTCTATACTTTTAATTTAAAAACAATAAGGTTAAAAATATTAAATGGCATTTATTTTCATAGCTAAAAAATAATAAACTATACAAATGTTTTTCTTCACCATGATTTGAAAACAAAACTGACTATATGATTCCACTATGAAAGACGTTTCGAGTAGTAACTCGAATACATATTAGGTTCTGCCAATTTTCATCCACTCAACAAATATTTACTGTGGAATAAATAATAAAATACTATGAATTTGGGGCGCCTGGGTGGCTCAGTTGGTTAAGCGTACAACTCTTGGTTTTGGCTCAGGTCACGGTCACAGGATTGTCAGATCGAGCCCCACGTCAGGCTCTGCACTCAGCACAGAGTATGCTTATCCCTCTCTCTCCCTCCCCCTCTCCCCCTACCCCCACTCACTCTCAAATAAATATAAATAAAAATAGAATCTTAAAAAAAAAAAGAAATGAAAGTGAGTACTTTCAAAGCAACTTACATTTGTGGAATGCTTTTAGTGTACATGAATAGGTTTTCCTCTCCCATTTTTACACTATAACTTCACTAACGCTCAAAGTTGGACAAGATTGGTTTTATTACCTCATAATTTACAGATGATGACACCAGACAGAAGATAAAGCAGTGATGACAACCTAGGTCTTTGACCCTAAGTCTCATACTCCTTTGAAACACTACATTAGGCTTAGCTTACTTACTTCATAAAGCTATTTGAATGAATTACAGATACGGAAATGCTTTAGAAAGGTAACAGCATTACACAAATAAAAGCGACATTATTTTGTTTGGTTGTGATCAGGAGAGGATGCAAGTTTTATGGAGCTTAGAGCCTATATAAGTTGGGGATCCACTTTAAGAAAAAGAACACAAAGATAAGGTTAAGAACTTGGAGGGGATCCCCTTGAAAGTGAGCGTCCCTGAAATTTAGGCTTCTTTATCTTCAAGGTAAATCTGCCTCTGGATATAACACAGAAGAATTCACCAGTCAACCTACTAAAACCAAGAATTGCCCTCTAAAACCTAACTTTTGCCTTCTAAGTAGTATGAAAAAAACACTGCAGATAAAGGACAAAAATATATGTATGCTTGGCCTTTATTCTCTCAAGATTATTCATAATAAACCATGTAACAAAAATTTCCAGGTAGAAATAGTCTTGGCTATGTCTATATTAGGATTAAAAGAACTACCAACTAACAACAAAAAATAACTATAACGAAGTGATGAGAATTATTTTGCTAAAATAAGCTAGAACATCATACCATACAATAATTATTGTTTTACACACACACGGGTATAAACACGCACACACTCATATTTACTCACAATTTGGCAAGCAAAAGATCTCATTAAAAAAAAATTTACCTCGTCTCCGCCCATAGCTCCTGGCTGCATGTAAACACAGAAGAAAACCATGGGTATCTGTATCAAAATGGTGAATTTAGAAGTAAAAAAAAATTCATATAAACCTTTTCTAAGTATTTTCAGTATTAATTAATCTGGAGATACTGTTCAACCTGACGGCAGAGATATTATATTAAAAAAAAAAAACCTTTATGAAGCACAAGTTAAAACACACTCACAAAGAGAAATTCACCTGGATATGGCAGCCACTGGAAAAGATACAATGGGTGCTTAAGTTACACAGTTTTATAAGGATTTATACTGTGGTCCATTATCTATATCAGATATAGATAAATAGAGTTCTTCAAAAAAATTTTTCTGATTTATAAATCTTCATTTGTGCTATAAATTACCATCAGACATCACTTTAAAGAAAATTCATTCATTCTAAATTAAAAACTGTAGCATGTGGTGGTCATTCTAAATTTCCTCATGCACACGCACACACACACACACCTACACACACACACACACCCCTTATAAATAGAGTCCCCTGAAAACCACATAGAAATTTTACACACAATTAACTCTGGTTTTACAGAATATGTTTGTGTGAAAATTTCAGTGAAGCATCTCATGATCTCCCCATTTACTTTCCATGCAGTACCACAGATAGGGAGAAAACAACACCTTTTCACCTGAGATGTGAATTGAAAAAGTAGAAAGGGATTAAGGTACTAGGTACATCCAGGTCAGGTTGAAAAATAGAATGCTTTGAAGATTTTCTTCCCTTTCAAAACTCAAGGCCCACAGAACACATTATTACAACATTTAATAGAGCTAGACTGGTATCATACATAAATTGCTAGGAGAGCCTGTCATCTAAAATAACTTTCAAAGTAGAAAGTTTTTCAAATTTGAAAACTCAAGGTCTATCAAATAAATGAGAACTTTAATTCATTTTTTAAGGTATGACATGTTATAATATTAGCTTAACACAAATCAAAACAAAAAACAAAGATAATTTGTAGTGACATATACAGTATAAGGTAGTAAGAAAACTATTTCTCTCCTAGAAAAAGAATTCAGACTTTTTCAGCTAGAAAGTTGAAATACCAGTTGGCCAATCTCATCTTCTACCAATTCCCTCTTTTCTTCAGACATCATACCCTCACCTACACACATTTGGCCTCTTCACTTTCCCATTACATAAATAGTAAAAAGGATTTTCCAGTTCAAGCTCTACTTTCTCTCTAACTCCTTCCATCACTATAACTCTCACCTTAAAAACACACAATCTTGGGGCACCTGGGTGGCTCAGTCAGTTAAGCATCTGCCTTCAGCTCAGGTCATGATCCCAGGGTAACAGGATCAAGCCCCACATTGGGCTCCCTGCTCAGCTGAGAGCCTGCGTCTCCCTCTCCCTCTGCCTGCCACTCGCTCTGCTTGTGTTCTTTCTCTGTGTCAAATAAATAAAATCTTTAAAAAATAAAAAAATTTAAAAACACAATCTCTTCTGAATTTACATAGCAGTACCACTTACATCAGTTACAAAAGGAACATATTACCAAAAAAAAATTAAGGAACTTTAATACTTTTCATTATGTAGAACATGGAATTCATCCCCCCACAGAATGTATAATAAATGGTAGTTAGTTTCCTAGTTTGGCCCCCCAAAAGCCTACTTCATTTATAATAACATGGGTGAGTTAATACTAATAGACAACACTTAAGAGATTAAGTATGGGGGCATTTGGGTGGCTCAGTCAGCTGAGCATCCAATTCTTGATTTCAGCTCAGGTCATAATCTTGGGGTTGTGGGGTCAAGCCCCATGTTGGGCTCTACACTCAGTACTGGGTTTGCTTGGATTCTCTCCCTCTGCCCCTACCCCTGCTTGAGCTTCCTCCCCTCTCTGTCTCTCGCACTCTCTCTCTCAAATAAATAAATAAAATCCTTTAAAAAAGAGAGAGATTAAGTATGTTTTGATATCATACCATTATTTCTTTGTCCCTTCCCCCATTCCCATGCCCAATGATGTCATACTGCCCAACACCCCCCACTGCAAACCTTTATTTAGAGAGGAAATAAAACATTCTGTATTTCAAAATTACTCATTTCTCTCCCAAACAACAAATTCCCATTCTTTCATTATATCTGATTTCTGGCCAGATGCTCAATGAAAAAGAATCTGATTACAATACTAAGGTACAAATGACTCCTCAGACCTTAACACCCCTAAAAGATAAATGAGAATGCTGTTCACTCGAGTCTTCAACTGCCAAATTTTTAGGTAATAGAGAACATGAAGTGAATAGATCCAGTCTTGGGGTGAGGAGGAGCATCCTGAGTTGGGGAGTGGGTAAGGCTTGCAAAAGACATACTTGGGAGTTTTAGTCAAAGCTTCCTTAAATAATTCATGATTTTTATGGATTTTTTTTTCTTTTTCCATTTCTAATCACTAACAGTAAACTGGCTCACATTGGCCTGGTGACGGATATGGGGGCAAGACAACATATGGGATAGGTAGCCAATTTAAAGTGGTGATGTGAGATGCTTCAGTGTGCTTTCATCATTCATTGTGGAATTTAATTATGTGCTACCCTGGTTCTAATTTCAGTATTTTATCTATGATCCCTATGGTGGTTATTATTATAGCAGTTACCACTTAATGAGTACTTGCTATGTACCAGAATAGTTCAAATGCTTTACATGTATTAATGCCATTTAATACAACTGATAACTTTATGACAAGAATTCTTATTAGCCTCTTCTTATAGATGAAGAAAATGGGACACAGAATTAAGTAACTTGCCTAAAATCTTACAGCAAGGAAGTGGAGGACTTGGAATATGAATCTAAGCACTCCAGCTCCAGAGTTCACACTTGTAACCACCTCACTGTACTATTAAATTCCTAGAGGGCAAGGTCAATATCTTGTATTCCTTTTAATATCCTCTCATGCACTTGGTAGAATGCTCTGTACCAAGCTGGTATTCAACAAATACAGGTTTGTTAGCTGAATGTGTAATCAAGGGAAGGAGTAACACATGCCTTGATGGCCTTTAGAAGGTATGCCACCTCTGTTGGTGATTAAAAATTTGCTCATATGAAGGCCACTTGCAAATAGACTAATTAGAGTCAAACTCTTCCCTAAGGGAAGGGTAATGAAATGAACACCATGGAGTTTGAAATTTGGGAGCACAAAAATAGTGCTTTCCCTTGAGAACAAATATGACTTTTAAACAAGAATATCGGACACATAAACTTACATGGATTGACACAAAACGATCCCACATAAAAAAAGGGGGAGTAAATATGACTAATACCATCTGCATAATATGTCTTATGTTAGTACAGATTTATACCAGATATAAGACAGTATGATATACTTTCAAAGTCTTAAGTAGTTTCTCCAATAACTTTAATTGTTATTTGTCAACCATCATCATCATTACAGATAAAATTCTTTTTACCATTTCATATGTATTACTTTTAGAACTCATAAAAAGTTACATTTAATTTTTAGAAGTCATGGTAATGGTTACCCTTAGCTAGGGGTATTAACCAGAAGGCAGACTAAGCGGGAGTTCTGGGGTGTTGCTAATGTTTTGGTCTTGATCTAGATACTGGTTTTATGGGTGTGTTCAACTTGTAATAATACATCAACTTATATATTTATAATTTGTGCATTATTTGGTACATATGTTATAGTTCAATAAAAAACAAAACACAAACATTTTAGATTGTTTCACTAAGATAAAAGGTTATAAGACTAATGTAGAAAATCCATAATGCTAATATGTTTATAGTCTTTAAATCTTAAATCTGCATAATTTGAAATTGAAAACATTAAAGATTTTTCATCCATCACAATAAATATGAAAAGGTACATGTATTTTACAATGGGATATGCCAGAGTTACTCTAAAAATAAGCTTATGTGATCAGTGACTAGTACGTTGTGAATGGTACTTTCATGTAAATGTTATGGTTTATTAGGCATATGAGGCAACAAAATAAAATGGATCATCTGTTACTCTTTATGACTTGGCCTGCACTAAGTCTTAAATGGCTGCATTCATACATGTGATTCCCCAAGAGCATGTTATGATCTGATTTTAAAATCTAAACTAATTCTTCAGCCACATGGATTCACCCAAATATGCTGAAGTTTCTCTAAGCAGAGTAACAACATAAACAGATTTCACCACAGAGGCTCAAAAATGAGAGAGATAGAGAGTGGAGAGAGAGGGAAAGGGAAGCAGGACAGAGAAAAATCTCTATTCTATTGTGTATCAAAGTAGCATGCATCATTTCAGGAACTTAAGCAGAGTTCCTGGGATCCTGTACTGATGTAAAACAAATGAACAAGATATAAAGACCTTAGTACAACATTTTACTAACTGGTCTGGAAATATCTGTCAAGACGGTTAGAAGTCAACTCTAGGAACAAATTGTTAATTACTTTCCTTGTAATAAAATCAGTTTCTTAAAAACACTTTGTAAACTTGGGGCACCTGGTTGGCACAGTCAGTTAAGTGTCTGACTCCTGATTTCAGCTCAGGTCATGATCTTAGGGTTATAGGATCAAGCCCCACATCGAGCTCCACACGGGATGTGGAGCCTGCTTAAGATTATCTCTCCCTCTATGGGGCGCCTGGATGGCACAGCGGTTAAGCGTCTGCCTTCGGCTCAGGGCGTGATCCCGGCGTTATGGG
>NC_048223.1:95263430-95275840 GCF_002007445.2 Ailuropoda melanoleuca
CCCCCCCCCAAAAAGGGAAGAAATCAAGAGAAGTCCTGAGAATTCTAATCACATGCTAGAGTATTTTGTATTTTACACAGATCAACCTTGTCCAGATCAGGTCAGGCCTACTATAGAGGTATGCACCCAAATATCTGGCATATATTCTCAAGAAACCATCTTCTCTGAACCACTATGTCAAAATCTGATGAGGTCTCTTCAAACTTTATATAACAACTCAATTTCTAGACTGTTCAGGACAAGCAATACCTGCTAATCCTACATTTTTGAACTCCAAAATAACGTAGGGAATTATACAGAGAGAAGAAAGTATGAATAAATGGGTGCTAGTGTGCTCAGGAGTCTAAGCAGAACCAAAGGCCCAGCCCCTTGGTCACCATTCCTTTGTCCTCCCTGTCAACAAGGCTCTTATCATGTTGGAAGGAGGGTTCCTTCATGGAAGAAGATTATGGAAAAGAAGTGACTTGAGAATTTGGGAAGAGCTCCAGCAACATGGAATGCTGCTCATTAGCCTCACCCTTGCCTTGACCTCCCCAAAACAACTTCCTTTTCTGACCTGGACTTGGGAAAACCTCAGGGAACGATAAAGGCAGAGCATGCTTCGAGAGGGAAGGAAGAACAGAAGGGAATGCATAGCATAGTCCCTATGCTACTTGATTCCTTCATGCTCAGATAAAGACAGACGTTGGCGAGGAGGAGTGGCACTGGATCTCCCAAGAGGTAATTTCTAGTTCTTTTCCATCCACCCCTTGCCCACCACTCACAGCCAAGTTTCATCCCAAAGCAATTAAATTACAGTCTCTGGTACAGTGTCACAGGAATTTTCTATTTTTATTCCCATTTTGACCGTACAGCTGGGATTAAGAATTACTGTTAACTCTTAAATGCCATATAAGAGTGAAATCATATGGTATCTGTCTTTCTCTGACTTATTTTGCTTATAGCATTATACCCTCTAGTTCTATCCATGTCACTGCAAATGGCAAGATTTCACTCTTTTTTGATGGCTGAGTAATATTCCATTGTGTATATAAATCTACGTATGTATGTATATACATACATACATATATATCCCACATCTTCTTTATCCATTCATTTGTTGATGGATATCTGGGCTCTGTCCAAATTTTGGCTATTGTGGACATTGCTGCTATAAACATTGGGGTGCATGTGCCCTTCAAATATCACTATGTTTGTATCCTTTAGATAAATACCCAGTAGTAAAACAGATGAACATACGGGAAGGGAGAAAAAAATAAGATGAAAATTGAGAGGGAGGAAAACCGTAAGAGACTCTTAACTCTAGGAAACAAACAGAGGGCTGCTGGAGGGGTGGTGGGTGGGGGGATGGGATAACTGGGTGATGGGCATTAAGGAGGGTACTTGATGTAAGGAGCACTGGGTGTTTTATGCAACTGATGAATCACTAAATTCTACCTCTGAAACTAATTTAAAAAGAAAAAGAATTACTGCTAACTCAAAAAGAGAAAAAGGTGGACTAGGGGGAAAAGAGGCAAGAAGCAGAGCCTAGCATTTGTTAGGTGTGTATTTCTTGCCAGGTCTGGTAATAGAAGCATTGCACACTTGTCCTTACTGTTTGTAAAGGGGTTAATAACTCCATTTAAAATAAAAAAACACAGGTTAACCTGTCTAAGGTCACAGAGAAAATAAGTGACAGATCTAGGATTTACATTCAGATCTGTTCAGCCACCCAAAACTTCATTATTACCACTTATATTAGGGGGGAAAACCCCTTTAGTTAGATAACAAAGGTATAAGTATGCAGAGGATAACAGAGAAGGCAGAGTTTCACCTACTTCACTTTACCTAGGGATCACGTGTATACCAAGTTTTTGTTCAAGTCTCAGACTCCCTGTCTGCACATACTAAAGGCCTGAGTGGAAGGGTGGTTAAAATTCCTGCCACTGACGAGGGAGACTATGTTCTAGAAAGTAAAACTGGTCACTTTTGGAAATGTACTAATTCTCCACAATCAATAAAGTATTATTTAACTAATATTACAAAAGAAGCTAAATGAAACCTAAGTATCTTTTTGGGAAAATCCAAGAGTAGAAGTCACACTAGATTAAGGGGCTGGCTGGCAGAATAATCTTTATGTATAAGCCATAGATGACTATTTGTTGGCTGTAGGACACCAGCAAGTTCCTTTACCTTTTTCAGAAAATGAAGATACTGCCATGTTTTAAATAAGGCTGCAATAAATGAAATGAATGGCCATGATTCTCAACTTTTCTATCAAAGTGCCCCCAAAGCAGAGGGAAACAGATCACAGAGCATTCTTAAAACTTATTAAAATCTTAGAATCCTCGGGGCGCCTGGGTAGCGCAGTCGTTAGGCGTCTGCTTTCAGTTCAGATCGTGATCCCAGCGTTCCAGGATCGAGCCCCGCATCGGGCTCCCTGCTCTGCTGGGAGCCTGCTTGCAGGGAGCCTGCTTCTTCCTCTTCCACTCCCCCTTGCTTGTGTTCCCTCTCTCGCTGGCTGTCTATCTCTGTCAAATAAATAAATAAATAAAAATCTTAAAAAAAAAAAAATCTTAGGATCCTCTTTGAAATAGTCAGCTTTCTCTTAAAAACTGCATATCAATTTCATATATTACTCTATCACATAACCCATGTTTTGTTTGGATAAGAGAAGAATCTTGAGTAAAACTGGTGTTCAGGAAAGTGGATTTTGACCATGTCCTGTCAACCCATTATATGCATTACAAAAGCACAGAGGTCTAAGAAAGCACTTCGTAAACTCTTCATTGCTAGATCCATATATATCATTACCATTTTCCAAAAGAAGAGTTAAAACAAATCTTTATAAAGGAACTAAGGTAGCCTGGATATTCTCTAAGGCTGTTACGCTGTGCTTTTCACAGTTTCTCTGAGCTATTTTTCCATGTCTTTTGGTCTCCAATATTGAGTACCTACTGAATAGGTTTGGCACTGCACTTGAAGCCAGTGAAAAGCTGTGAATAAAAGCTAGCCTCAGCTCTCTTGAAACATACATATTAAAGACCAACATTAAATAGTTAATTATAAGTGTGGTGAGTGCCATAAATGGGAAGTCCAGGTTCTACAGCCTACACAAGAGGAGAAAGCAAACAGGGAGACCTGCAGGGAATAGTAGGTAACTTTTCAGTTTCCTGTGTCTTTTATTATTGGATTGGAAGCACCTAATTACTAGCACTTTAGACATAGTCACACACATAAGGAACTTCCTCCAAAATCCAATTAATAAGTAAGTCAAGAATATTTCAGACTACACTTATTTACAATGTTCAATGTTCGACTATGTAGACCAGGTTTATTGCTCTATTTTTCAGGCAAAGAGGCTTTATTAAGCATTCAGAGCATAAACAAGGTGACAAGGAACATTATTAGCAAAACAGTTTTCCCTAAGACAATGAATTTGTGTGCTTGTGCTAAACTAGTATAAAAATAATACAACCATTCTTAACAATTAAGTATTTAAAGCAAAGGTTTTCACCCTCAACCTGGAGGCAAAAGGTTCTGCTCCTGCCTCCCTTGTCACCCTACCCTATTCACACAGTCTCTGGAACCTCAGCTTCCACATCTGTAAATGAGGTCAAAACAGAACAAAACAGCAATGCCCTTGGGTCGCCTACCACATTCATATACAGCATCCACTTAATATAGTTTGAAACTTGAGTACTTAAAAGTTATAGAACATCACATATCTCTATAATTACTGTTTTTCATTTTTAAATTAGCCATCTTTTACAATATATTCATACCACAGCTGTATACTAATTTTACTCCTAAATCTGTTCATATGGAAGCAACAGCAGTAGATCTTGTCTCTAAATGTTCAAAATACTCAGAGATGACGTCTTTAATATGAGAATCTCAAAATAATTCCTTCACTATCTCATTACTCTGCTAAAAAAATTATTTACTTATATCCACTCATGGTGAGCAGAAACACAATGCACTCTTCAAATTTTGGAAAATTCCATTTGGAATTCTAGCAAACCTGGCTCTCTTCCTGTTTTGGCATAAAAGCATCATGTGTTCAACTCCCTCTCTGCCACTTCCTCTCAGCTGAGCCTTTCCCCAAGGAGCTCGCTCCCAGCACAGAAAGAAAGGGTGGAGGGAGAGGAAGCCCAGAAACCACACAGGAGTCTCTGCCCAACTTGAAAGTTCAGAAAAAAACCCTTTCATGTTTTTCCTCTTTTGATTCAACAAATGCTCTAGCAGCCCACAGTTCAAACAGAAATATAAGCAAAATCTTCCAAAATATTTTCAAGAGGAAAAAAGTGGAAGACAGCATAAACTAAAGCTCCAAGTTTCCTAGTGCATCAGCTATGTATAAGTTGTTTAACAATCACTGACCTCAGTTTCTCAAGCAGGTGAATGTCTTTGTGGTTTTTTTAAGATATTAAAAGTTTAAGTCTTCACCTCTTGTAACTTAGAATAGACTCCAGTTACAAACCGAAAGATATCAGAAAATAAATGCCAAGAAAACTTTTAATTTAAATAAAATTGAAACACTGTTACATTACAAAACTATTGTCTAAAAAAAAAAAAAATCATTCTCTGGCATATCTTCTCTGAATGAGACTATGCCCCCTACTTTCCAAATGTAGCAGTAGCAATACCTTATTTGTACATGTACCTAATCTTCTCTAAATCTCACAAAACAATGAGCTAGAGTATCCTAACTGTCCTCTTACAGGTTCTTAAACAAGGAGAGACTTAGGAGATTCAGAGACTTGTTCAGCTAGTTGCCATCCTGATCACATGACTCCTCCAAGATCTAAGCCCTTACATCTGTCATCTGAAGAAAGGAAGACAATATTACTTCAAAATATCCTTGAAGGTGTCATATTTTTACCACTCTATATTAGTTTACATTTTCTAGAATTTTATATTAACAGAATCATCTAGTACATATTCTGTCCAGCTTTTCAACTCAGCATAATTGAGTCATTCGTGTTGTTACATGTATCAATAGTTTACTTCCTTTTACTGCTGAAAGTATTCCATTGTATCAATGTACCACAATTTGTTTACCCATTCTCCAGTTGAGAAACATTTGGATTAATTGTAATTTTGGCAATCATGAATAATGCTGCTTTGAACATGTGCATAAAATCTTTATATGGAGATACATTTTCATTTTTACTCTTAAGTACAGTCCTAGGAGTAGAACTAACTGCTGCATCATACGGTAGATGTATGTTTAACTTTGTGTGTCTGTTTAACTTTTTAAGAAACTGCCAAAATGTTGTCCAAAATGACTATACCATTTTACATTACAAGCATTACAGTATGGCACCTCTAAAGGTGCTAAACTTCACTAGAGATGGAGCAACTCTAAGGCCCCAAAGGTGCATGTCCCAAAGTCAGGGGACAGAGGCAGAAGGCATTTCATACAGAAAAAAAGATTCATAAAAAAAGAAGTCACACTGTTCCCTGGTACAGTCATTGTAGTTTATGAGCAACTTGTAGGTGTGTTGCATTAAACCACCTCAGGAAAACATCTATTTAAAAACAACCAATATAATATAGACTCGTGTTTGGGAAGTCACATGCAAAGAAAAAAAAAATCTTTAAAAGGGAGCAATAAAGCTGATGCAAGCAATCACAACAGTAGCTCACCAGAGCATTATTTTCTAGTCAGACATTATGCTAAGCTTTATAAGATTTCTATATGGCTACTTCAGTGGTCACTATCTCCATTTTTCCAGGGAAGAAACCAGAGGCAGAGGAGTTAAGAATGTGGCACTAAGGTCATATGGCTCTAAGGCACGGTAGGAGAACAGCCTGGCTCTAGACAATGCTCTTCATGGCTATGCTAATTTACTGCTTCATCCTCAGGTTTTACACGCCTTCCAGCCTGCTTGGAGGATGCTTTGTTTCTTTCTTTCTTTTTTTTTTTTTTTAAAGATTTTATTTATTTATGTGACAGAGAGACAGCCAGCGAGAGGGAACACAAGCAGGGGGAGTGGGAGAGGGAGAAGCAGGCTCCCAGCGGAGGAGCCCAATGTGGGACTCGATCGAGCTCCGGGATCACGCCCTTTCGATCCAACTCCGGGATCACGCCCTGAGCCGAAGGCAGACGCTTAACAACTGCGCTACCCAGGCGCCCCTGGAGGATGCTTTCTTGAAGCTGAATGATCCTACCCCTTCAGCAACACTTCCAATTTCATACTCATCAGCAACTTTCTGATATTCAACTGGTTTTCCAAGCCTAATCTCTACGTGGAAAGAGAAGAGCTGACTGGTCAAGAAACATAAAGTGGATATACCTGGCAGTGATTATCTCTTAGAGTAAATTATCAGACCAGGCATTCTGGCTTTGAACATTAATTTGACCATAAATTTGGTTCACCTGACTAATCATGGAGGTAACTAATATCCTTTTCAGAGGATCATTGTAACAGTGGAAAAATCATCAAAGTCAGGTATCAATGCTACACAAGCCCACAACTGCTAAGCTCAACTCTATACCTAAGAGTTTAACAAAACGAAACCAAAACCAAAAGCTACTGCTGGTGTTAGAAAAAATCTGGCTGATAGAACTTCTACATATATAGCTGGATGCATTCTCAGTACCCTTCTTCCTCCTCCAGCAGGAAAAATAAAAATACATTATGCAAATTTCTAGTGTTTTTGCTGTAAATGTAAAGAGACAAAAGGACAGAATTTTTACAAAGTTAAGAAAAAATATATTACAGTTTAAATGGAAGGGACTTACTGCTTCAAAACTAATTTTATTTTGGAACTACCAGACAAGTGGCAGGTCTTACTGATGGATCAGAATTTCCTCCCCCAATCTTCCCTTCCATACTCTATAATGCTTGAGGACCTAATATTTTGGGGAAAAGCTAAAATTTAGATATGTCTCTTGGTTTCCTCCCTGAAGGCTGGTTTGCTAATTCTTACTAGATTCATAGTCTTGAATAGGAAAAATCAGTAGATTCTTTGGTTTCACACAAATCTTGCTAGTTCTTCCATACCCTACGTGTCTATAGAGTTACTGTTTTCTAAAGTTAGTATCCTATCCTCCACTCCCATTTTCTGTCTTGTAGATGACTTCAGTGGCAGTGATCCTCAGAGGAAAGTATAACTGGAAGGCGTGCTTGAAGAACACCAAAACATGGGAAACCAGCCCGTTCAAAGCTGGGAAGTAGTACTGAGAAGTAAGAATGCTCACCATAGGCCTTTGTCATTCCCCTCAAGTCAGGAGAGATTAGAATATGGTGTCTTCAGAAGAGATTGTGGTTTGGTAAGGCCAAGGAAATAAAATAAGGATGGACGTTTTTTGAAGACAATGAATGACAGCATTATGTGCAGAATTAGGAAGCATGGATTTTGTAAAGTAAAGAAAAAAAAAAGGAAAAAATTAAGCAAAAAAGGGTAACAAAGAAGGAATTTCTTTTTTTAAAATTTAAGCTTGATTCAATTCTCTTTAATTTTCTTAGTCAGTCCCTTCTTGTCTGAAAATGCAATTCAACCCAGTCCCTTTCAGTAAGCACCAAAAAAGTTTCAGTGATTTCAATTATGTCTATATGAAGGCTGAGGGGAAGGAAGGACAGACAAGTCACAAGACAATAACTGTTGGGCCGACAAATGGTAGATATAAAAGGAAAGACAATACATAGATGTGCTTGTCCATGTGTCACATATATAAGGCACTGGTTGAGTAGGCTCAACCGCACAAAAGGGAAGCAAAGCTTTATCACAGCAAGTCTGTCAAAATCTGTAGGTCTCACAAGTTATCTACCAAGGAGGATATTTTGTTTATTCTCATCATTTCAAGTTGGAGTCAACTTTGAAAGAGAACAGACAGTAATGCAAATGTCAAATTCTGGTTGTTTTTATGGTTTACTTTGAGGAGCCTACAGGGCAGTACTCAGAGTCATCTGAAGATAGTTATACTCTCATATCTGCCATAATGTAGCAAATATCTGTAACTCATCAACATTTGATATAGATATTGGCAAAATGCCCCTTTTGGTACTTTAAGAAAACATTACATGAGGCTCAGTCGGTAGGGCATGTGACTCTTGATCTCAGAGTCTTGAGTTCAAGACCCAGGTTGGGTGGGCATAGAGCTTACTTTAAAAAAAAAAAAAGTAAAAATAGAAAGTAAAAATAAGAAAATAAAAAATATTACAGACTCACGGAATCTTCATTCTCAAAACAATCATTAAAGATGACCTAATTCAGTCCTCTTCTCTTACAGATAAGGAAACTGAGAGGCTCAAAGGGGGATTTAAGCATCATGCACAAACTGGAAAGAACATAAACAAAATCTTACTTAAAAGCAGAGAATTAAAGAGAATCAAATCAAAGAGAATCAAAACCTTTTAAAAAGAAAAGTATCTTTTAGCTTCATTTTATACACAAAGCAATGGTAAATTATATCCTCTCCTTGCGGAAGAGGACTCACACCATAGCAAATCTGGTCTTTTCTAAAATACACACTCATTCCTTCAGGCAGACATTCTACCATACCGTTTTTTCCATTTACATTCAACTCTAGATCCATCACCTCACTCAGGTGTTTCCACAAAGTTTCACAAAATTGCTGAGGTTCAGCAAGTTAAGCATGTTTATTAATCCTCATCCGAAATTTTTACAGTTTCCAAGACACTCCAAAAGAGGGGATACTTGCTATTTAGAACAAAACGTGCATGCAATGAATTAGGACCTGCGTCATCGAGTACTGCCCGTGGTTCTCAGCAGTGGCCGCTGCGAGCGAGGTAGGCTACATGTCAGAACCAAAAGAAATGCAGAATACGTATTTTAGAGATAACACAGGTAAAATCTCCCCTAAGGAACTCCAACGGTAGGAAGGAAAGGGGTAATGTACACAGCTCTAGATTTACCAGTATGTCTCCTATGTGCATCCACAGTCAGCTTGTGTATCTCGGAGGATGACAGGGAACAATTTGATATCACTCATTTAACAGAGGAAAAAAACCTAAGTCCTGAGAGAGTCAATGGCTTTTGTGGTCCTTCTGACAACTGACAATTTCTATTTAGAGACTGTTTTGCAAAGCTATTCGGTCCACAGACACTAGGAAGAAGAACTGATGCCAGCCAGACATTTCTTCCAGTATTAACTAATACAATGACTTTCTGGTTAATTAGGTTTTGATGCTCCAGAACTCAACCCAACAATTATACTGACAAAACCATTTCTAACCTGCAAAGCTGCTGGCCACCTATACCACACAAATTCCACTAATGGGAGACCCCTGATGTCCAGTTTGAAGCACCTGCTGGCTATCCACCAAAATGAGAGAAGTCTGAGTTATGTATAAATAAATTGATCTATCCATTCACATTCTCTACCTTACTTCTCCTTTCTCCCTTCACCTGCCTCCTTTCTTGCTTTCCTCCTTCCTTCCCCCACCCCAATGGTATGCAGCAGGGGTCTGCAAACTTCTCTTTTAAGGGCCAGACAGTAAATAGTTCAGACTTTTTGGGCTCTGCCACTGTGGCACAAAAATAGCTAGAAATAATCCCTAAATGAATGGGCGTAGCTGTGTTTCAATAAAACTATAAAACAAGGCAATGGGCCATATTTGGCTCAAAGAGCTGTAGTTTGTGAACCCCTGGTATAGAGTAGCAGTTCTCAACTTTCGGCCTGCATTAGAATCACCTATAGAATTTAATACCCAGATTTCTCAACCCCATCCTTAAAGTTTCTGATGCAGCAGGTCTGTCATGGGGCCTGAGATTTTGCATTTTTACTAAGTTCCCAAGTAATGCTGATGCTGCTGGTCCAGGGACCACACTTTGAGAACCACAGGGATAGAATAATGGTCTATCCTGCACTAAGTGGGAGGTTGAAATGTAATGAACAATTAAGAAAGTGGAAATTATATGCTGTAACCTTTACTGCTAATTTTATAGAATATTTCATATGAAGACTTACTGTTAAGTGCCATAATATTATCTGTTCCTGGATGATGGAAATTTATTCCCATGCGTCCTAAAAAATAAAATAATTTTATTTTAAGCACAAAGAAAAGAATGCTTAATATAATTTCAAATACACTGTAAAAGATAAACATTACAAAAAGCTAAAACAGATTAATCTATAACAATGCCATAATCTATAACAAGGCCATAGCAGTTATGACAGTTTTTAAATCAAGTCATAAAACATACGAATGAAAAAAATCTTAAAAACAAAGCCAAAATCTCAATAACAACAAATAAATAAAACAAAATGAAAAAGAAGCTTCCATTACAATACACTGAAATTTTAAAGCATTTCTCGCATTCCGATTTAAACATGCCAACTGGATTAAGCATTTTATTTAAACAATCATTCATACTGCCCTTCAAATTCAAGCCGCAAAAAATGAATTCAGAAAGTATATAAACTTGAAGCTTATATAGAGGGAATAGAAGATAACTGTTTCACAGTGGCTCAAAAACGCAACATAATTATCAGAATGGCAACAAGAAGAAAGATGGTAAAATTTATACAACAGTATAGTGGGGAACAACGACTGGCCTAAAAATCTAGGGTTCTTAAACTTTCCTTACCTCTAACTAGTTATATGACCTTGGGCATAATGCTTATCTCCAGACCTTCATCCTTATAGTAACGGATTTCAAACATTTGCCCACACTGACTGGCTGCCTATTTTGGTACACCTCTGAGCTAAGAATCATTTTTACATTTTTAAAGGGTTGTAAAAATAAAAACTAAAAAACAAAGAATATGTGACAGAGAACCACAGGCCTAAAATATTTCCTCTCTGGCCCTTTACAGACAAAAGTTTGCCAACCTCTGGTCTATAACATGGTAAGTCTGAATCAGATGTTTTAACGAATAGCCTCCAGGGTTAAAAGAGTGTAAGATGTAGACAGCTGGTATGTGTTTCATGAATTATTTGGGAAAAGGAGGTGGATATATTAAAAGAATAAAGGAACAGAGAGTCTTATGTGGAAAAAAAAATGTATTTAAGTTTTCTAGACCAAGCTCTTCAACAATTGATGGATTCTAAGGAGATTATTCTAATTTTACTGTGAAGCATTATAGGACTTTCAGTAAAAATTATTTTTAGCATTCATTATTTTTAACTTATTAGGAGGAAGATATTACATACATCTATCTCTAATTTTATGGAAACTATTTTGCTAGCATTTATATTACAGTAATATCATTTTTAGAATATATTTTAATGTTTTCTAGAGAAAAATCATATTAGTAAAGAACCATTTTTTAAATAATAGAATTGCTTGTTTTATTTTTTGTTGATTTCATAGATCTTTTCATATTTACTAGAAGTTAATTGTGAGGAGTTTCAGAAACTACCCATTGTTTAAAGACACATTTAACAGTATCTATATATGTAATTATTCTGTCTTATGTTCTTCCAGCTCCTAAGTCATTTTAGAGTCTCTAAAAATTATAGTCTACTCCATATTCAATGAGTGCTACCTCCTACCACCACCTTGATCAGAACCTATAATAGGAAAATTTGTCATGAGAATACGTCTTGCAGATCACTAGGGAGAATTTACATTTTAGTTAGCTATATCAATATTCTATTATTTTCAGATAATCAAGACCTTATTTGTATTCATTACCACCAAATACTAACATCCATAAGAACTAGATGTGATTTACTCATTATATTCTGAGATACCCAAATTTAACAGTAAATAGACAGTCACTGGAAAGTATGCCTAAAAACCCAACAAGAGTTCAAAATCACTGCCCAGGAGAACCCAAGGAAATGGTATATAGAGATGGTCTCTTCAATCTCTGACCAAGGAATATTCAGACGTGGCTGTGGTTCCTAAAAGCCAGGGTGTTCCCCAAAATAATAAAGCGTTATCAAGAAAACTAAGCAAGGCTTGGGGCACCTGCATGGCTCAGTGGGTTGGGCATCCAACTCTTGATTTCAACTCAGGTCATGACCTCAGGGTCACGATCACAGGGTCCTGAGCTCAAGTCCCGCATCTGGTTCTGTGCTCAGCATGGAGCTTGCTTGGGATTCTCTCTCTCCCTCTTCCTCTGTCCCTCCCGCCCCTTCTAAAACAAAAACAAAAAGCAAGCAAGCCCAAATTTAGTTCATCCTCATTAAACTTCTTTTATTTCCCATGCTACAATCGTTTATGTTAAAGAATTATGTGGTTTTAAACTGGCTACATCAAATGACAGTTTTTATATGTTTCTGGAACCACTGCTGTTCCCACATTTAATGGGTGGCCCTCTCTGCATTCGTCCAGAAGCTGGGTCCTTTTTGGGCTCTTTCCAGGAGGTCTTAGGACTTTTCAGCTTGAAAAGATGACTGAAAGGAAGCTCAGTAGTTTTCGGATTATCACCCCCTAGCCCACACTGATGACTTCCAATTCAATCTTTCCAAAGATGCAGGAAAAAAAAAAAAAAAAAAAGACTTAGG
>NC_048223.1:95275940-95280615 GCF_002007445.2 Ailuropoda melanoleuca
AAACTCCAGGAAGAAAAACAAAACAACCATACAAAAAACCTATGATTCTGTAACTTGAGTTTTGAGATGATCAAAAAAGTGCTCCCATGGTCAAGAAGAAGATATTAAAGGTAGGAGGAAAAACAGGATGGAGTAGAAGAAAGTGTTTTTGGATAGACTCATAGGGAAGCCACATGGTAAGTCCCCTAGCCTACCACCTTTCTCTTAAAGCTCTGTTCACCTAGATGTCTGCATCTTTTGACCCAGAGATCTTCTCTATGACTTTACCTTAAGGAAAAGCTATGTGCAAGAACTTATCCATGGCAGCATCACCTATTATGGAGAAAAAGCTGGAAACAATCTAAGAGTCCAAAGTTCAGGCCTATTAATAAATTATAAAGATCAGATAAAAACATGGATAACGTTTACCACATAAGATATATAAAAATAAGGATACACTATCATGTTTATTTTTTCAGTTACATTTTTATTATAATTTTCTCCATTTTTAAGTCAAAAATTACTTAAAATTTTTCCTTTAAAATACCAGCATCATAATTATGTTATTAGAAGTAATAAGGATCAAATACATGGTGCCATAGGCCAGATCTAAAAGTCTCCCAGCTGGAAAAGGGAAGCAGGAAGCTCAAACACTCTAACCAGAGGACAATGACATGGTGATGTAATTGACCATGGGAAGCAGTCCATTAGTAGGAAATCAAGGTGGGTGGTATGATGAACAGAGAACTTGCAAGCCTATATGATGCGCCTTCCAACTTATTAGGACATATTGTGAGTACGATGCAAAAGACTTTTACAGATGAAACCTCACATTTGCAAATGTGGCAGAGAAATATATGCAGAGGTAGTTGGACACGCATTTTAAAAAGGCGCCTCCAAAAATGGAATAAGGGGTTTACATTACCCCATAGTGAAGTACCCTCTTTTACACTTTGCCACTGCTACTCTGAACAGGGCACAATAGCTCCTGTGTAAACAATATTCACAAAATTCTGGAAAATTATTTACAGACTATAATATAAGATCCTTTCATAATCTTTTATTGCTAGAAGAAAAGAATACAGATCAAGATAAAACAGGTATGCATAAAGAACAAAGGCTGAATATTTTAGAATAATTAGGAGAGGCTTATAGCTGTTTGTGGTAGAGAAGGAAGACAAATGCAGCCTTAGAAGATACTAAAAACACAAAACAGTCTGTGAATATTTTTTTTAACACCATTCTCACTTCTAAGTGAAATATGCTCTAAATTACCACGTACCTAATCTTTCAACTGAGCAAAGACGTGGTAACGGTGACTAAATATAACAATGAATAAATGAAAGATCTTTTTTTCTACTTCTGAAGGCCTTAAAATACAGCTTTTCTCAAAATCCTTTACTTTCTTGATAGCCTGTTAACTACTTTATTTTCACTGGAAATTGAGGAAAGCAACAGAAAATCATGAGTGTGACAAGAAAATGATGAAATGGATTTCTGAGGTGGCTTGAGGAAATGACCATCAGGTGTTCATAGTCAGTCACACCCTATATAAAAGCCTGGAGAGAACCAGAGAAGATCAAATTCCTCACAGCTCCAGGGAACATAAGGGTTCAAACAAGATGGGCATTCTTGTGGCCAACTCTTCACAGTTTTCAGATATTTAGGCTCTAAACCCAAGTGGATATTTCCACAGGAAATTTCCATTACGGTATTTTAAAATATCACAGGGCCCCTAAAAAGTCCCATAACACATAAAAAGAACTATCTGTAATTAGGAATGTAACATCAACCACTAACCTGAATTTACATGGGTTCTAAAAATAGGAAGTCCTAATACTGCTGACCTTGGGACTTTCTGCCTTATATTTAACCCAAAACATTTACACACTTTAAGACATTTTCTTTCTGTTTTAGCCTTAGAGAATGCAAAGAATCACCAGCTGCTCTTAAGTCTGTGTAGTGATACTTCCTATATGAGGAGAGTGATTATATTTTAATAAAATGGAACTCTTTTTCTATGCAGTTTTCTGAAGTAGTCTTTGGAGATTGGTTTACTAAATCTCACATTTCCTTGCAGTGTACTTTGACTTAAATGCAGGTTCAGCTAAGGATTCCAAACCCACCAAGCCCAGAAAACTTGACTTCTGGTCTCATGCTACCCAACACATGCTTCTGCCAGACGTTATGATTAAAGCAATCAACCTTGATTATTGTAGGTAGCTAAACCCAGGTTAAAAAAAAAAAATCAACTTTAAATACATTCCACAATGCTTTACAGAAGCAAACAAAAACAAACGGGAAAAAAAAAATGGAAAAAAAATCACAATTATTAAGAAGCTGATTTTTATTTAAAACACCAAGCAAGGAATGGACATATGAATATTCCTAACCTGCAAAATGATTCCTCCACATTATATCAGCGAAACTCATTGGTGGGCCACTGGGAGGGTAGTGTTTACCTTTCAGAGGCTCATGATCAGTCCTTATCATATCCATTAAGGAGTTCTCCAACGAGTGCAAGTTAAAAGTGTCATACGGCCTACTCCGGTCCTAAAAAAAACCAAAACAAAACAAAAAAAAACACAGAACATGACAATACATAAAATTACTTCATAAAATTAATACTATATCATTTGCTTCTTGCCATGGATTGATGACATGAATCAAAGTTCCAGATAGTTCTAATAACACACATTCTTTTCATTAAGAATAATGATTTGGCAACATTAAGCTTAATACAAGTTTCTATAATTAATTGCATCCTTTTCTCCAATATTCTTTAATGTATATGTCCCACTACTTCAGACTTTCTCTTTAAAGAACTTAAAGTAATTCAAAGGAAAGAGTCAAGCCAGTTGACTCTGCCCTCAGTCCTTCTCCTCAGGCTCCACTGTCACATAAACATTCTATTCAAACGAACAGAGAATTTTTTTATCTAGAGGAAGTCCATAATTAAGAACTCTCAGTCTACAAACAGTATCACTTTCCTGAAAAATCAAAAGGTGACTATAGTTTCAATGTAATTTTATTGGGTATCTTTAATATTCATTACTGGTAAGTTCCATACATTAGATATACTCTATAAAACTTAAAATGTGTCCAAAGTACTACTAAAATTAACTTTTGAAAAGCACTCACATGAAAAAACTTTAACCCAAGATAGTGTTTTCATGACGCTAGAGTCAAAAACGTTTTGAAAGTAGAGAGCTAACACAACCTAAGTGAAGAAAAATCATCGTTCCACCACATTTCACTCAAGGCCATGGGAGACCATCATGTACAAATTATTTTTACTAGTCTGAGCTAAAAGGAAGCACAACTCACGGCTTAATTTAACCTTACAGAATACATTATGTTACAGATTAAGTTTGCTTTTGATTAAGAAAAGCAAACAGGGGCACCTGGGTGGCTTTGTCGGTTGTATCTGACTCTTGATTTCAGCTCAGGTTGTGATCTAAGGGTCTCCCCTTCCCATGCCCCCTCCCCCCGCACACTCGCGTGGGCTCTCTCTCTCAAATAAACAAATACATCTTTAAAAAAGAAAAGCAAAACACACATTTCAACAACCACACCAAATCAAACTATAGCAATGAGAGATTATTTTCAGGGTCCTGAACAGTTTACCCAGGCCTGCAAATGATCACTTATCATCTCCAATGAACAACAATAATAAGTAACTGTCTGGATGAGCAAAATGGGATACAACAGTTAGAAACCCAACTTCAGTGATCATTTTCTAGCTTAAGTCTTAACTCTTGGGAAGCTATTTTTCTTCTGGTTTCTGGAAAGCACAGCTGTATATTTATTCAGGGAGGCAGAAAGGAAAGTGGCATTTCCTCAGCACTGAGCATAAAGGAGAATCAGAGGGTTATTGAATGAATGAAAGCAGAATGTATACATGCAGATTCTAAGAAGAGCCCTGAACTGAGAAGCAGGAGGCAAGAATGCTAGAATAACTACTATCAACTGGGGCTTTGGGGTACATCATGATCGTCTCTCCAGTGTGTGCCTGAAATTCCTCCCTTTAAATAAATGAGAGGACTGAGGTGGAGTATCTCTAATAACCCTTACAACTCTATACTTTTTTTTTAAACTCAGAGATGAGGAGTAGGAGTGGAGGGTGCAGATGTTTTCAAATGCCAGAGACAGAAATTCCATTTTTACAAATCTTTAATGCACAAGTCAAGGGTCAACTCCTATACTAGGCCCTGATGATTCAGAGATGAATGTTGCAACCTAGTCCCTATGTACAAGTAACTAGTAGAAGGAGAGAGACATAACCAATTAAAATAAGAGAATGACAGGTGTTTTGTCAGGGGAATGTGTACAGTACAATGGAAACTAAGACATTTATTTCTTAAAGAACATGTATGTATTATAATTTTTTAAAAATCACATTCTGAAAAATCCCAGGTCTTCTCAATCTGGACCTGCCATCTGACCAGGTATGAGGCTTGTCTTAGTTATTCTCAATGGTCTTCTGTACTCTCATTGGTAAAATGGGATCTTACCTGTGAAGATTAGGTTGAAATTACCTAAGTATTTATTTTACTCACATGGTGTTTGCCAAAGAGCAAGCATTCAACATTTCTTAGTTTACTGCCACTGCCCTCTCTCACTTGCTACCTCCACCCCATTTTTTCTTTTTTCTTTTTTTTTTTTTTAAGATTTTATTTATTTATTTGAGGGAAAG